>NC_090734.1:92462661-92465161 GCF_036898095.1 Palaemon carinicauda
TACGAATCTTTTTTAGTTTGAAGCTAAAGCCTCCATACTAGGGAGAAATATCGAGATAGTTGGTCTTGAAAGTCAGTTTTGAAAGCGAGAGAGAGAGAGAGAGAGAGAGAGAGAGAGAGAGAGAGAGAGAGAGAGAGAGAGAGAGAGAGAGAGAGAGTTTATGTAATCCAAAAAAGCAAACTAGACTTTTTGCCAGATTACGTAATTTTTTTTTTAGATAATATAGTAGTTATGGAAATATTCAACTCTCCAACAAGTGCTAAAAGAAGCTCTTCTTGCTAACTTGCACATAATAACATATAACTTTAGAGCTAAGAAATATGCAATCCTTATATATATATATATATATATATATATATATATATATATATATATATATATATATATATATATATATATATATATATATATATATATATATATATATAAAAGAAAAAAAAACAAAGGAAAAAAAACACCTCATTAGGCATTGGGGCCCATCTAAACAACTAGGTAATCTAGCAACAGGAAAACAGGATTGAGAAAGAGTAAGTTTCTGACTAGTATGCTTAGTGTCAAACTACCCAGCTAGAAGGGTTTCCTTTTCCTTTAAACAGTTAGTGAAATAGCCAACTGGTTTAAGTAAAGGAGGGACGGTTGCGTCTACACCAAAGAATGCAGATTGTGTCTTGAACAAAAACCTTAAAATGTGTTCCATTTTTATTTCCAACATCGCTAAGACACTCAACAACCATCACATTCTCTATTGGTTGATTACCCATTCTAACTTTAATATAGAAGTCACCAATCACACTTTTCATATCATTCTCTGCGATCTCATCTATTACACTGTTGTTTTTCACAGTATCCATCTTTCCTTTCTTGAAGGGCATCATTTGTTGGTGCATAGCAAACTGTAATATCCATATTATATTTCTTTGATTTAAACTTTTCAAGTAACAATATACTATTAAGAGTTCTCCACTCAGTAAAAGATGTTTTTTGCTGTATGTGTCATCATCATTCTTACCCCTTCTTTTCCAACACCATCTTGGTCTAAAACTTCTTTATCAATCCTCTTATATTTCATAAATTCATTCTCAACTTGGTGTGATTTCTCAGTCTGACTTATGGTTCTAACATTCAGATTTCTCTGTAGTATTTATAAATCGGGAGATTTTTAGCAAGCTGCACTGCCAGTGACTGGCGGCCATTCAGACACCTTCACTTTCCATTGGCTGATTAAATATATAGATGAATTATTGGATATATTCATCAAACGGTAGCCAGTTCTTTGTGATGCACAGCACCTATCAAATTAAGGCAAGTGAGCCCTTCCGGTCCATTTTGATTCCAGTAAGATTATTCGCCAAGTATTAAGAGTAAAAGTCGGAGAGACAACTTGTTTCTTGCCTTAAACTCAAGCCGCCAACCTTCTACTAGTGACTTCATCGAGATTTAGGATGTCGTAAGATCACACACACACACACACACACACACACACACACACATATATATATATATATATATATATATATATATATATATATATATATATATATATATATATATATATATATATATATATATATACACACACACACACACATATATATATATATATATATATATATATATATATATATATACACATGTATATGTGTACATATATATATATATATATATATATATATATATATATATATATATATATATATATATAAATATACATTTTTATATATACACATATATATGTGTATATACATACATATATATATATATATATATATATATATATATATATATATATATATATATATATATATACATATATACAGTATATATATAGATATAAATATATATATATATATATATATATATATATATATATATAGATCAAGATATAGATGTAGATATATCTATATATATATATGTATATATATATATATATATATATATATATATATATATATATATATATATATATATATATATATATATATATATATATATATATGTGTGTGTGTGTCTGTGTGTCTCTGTGTGTGTTTGTGTATGTGTGTGTATGCGTATGTGTCTGTATGTTTGTGTATATATCCATATATATTCAAACAATCCTCGTTAATCTTTTAATATCGAATCCGCTCTAGCTTGGGATCCGAGACGCAAGGGGACATGTGAGGCTTGCAAGTAAAGTACCTGATCAGATCAAGTGTGTGTGTGTGTGTATGTACGTGTTATGAAGGTGATAAAGATGAGGGTTTTATAACCAAAGAAGCAGGGATATCGGGAGGGGGAACTGTATATGAGTGAAGGGCAATTAATGTTCTGATTCAACTAGAGGGGGAAGGAGAGGAAAGTTTGGCCTCATTTATTTCTTCAACAAAAATCCAACTCTGAATCCGTAGGGTGTTTTATCAATTTTGTTCCTCTCAAGAAAAGGGATGCAGATGTCAGTTGAATTTGCTGGTAATACGAACTTTGGATGTCGAATAAACATAATCATACTATATGATTGTTC
>NC_090734.1:92470161-92475161 GCF_036898095.1 Palaemon carinicauda
TATTCATGGAAATTTTTCTTCTTTTACAGGAGGAGCATCCGAAGTGTGATAGTGTCTTCTGCAATGTCCGCAGTAAGAACTTTTGCGGACATACCTCGTGTAGGAGGCACGCAGCTTGTGCAGCCTCCAATGATGAACATCGTTACTGGGATCCGCAGGTATGTGCTGTATGTACTAACCTGCTATCAGAGGCTTTTGAATCCCCTAGGTCGGCGGAGTCAAGAGATGCAGCGAGGGAGAGGCTTCGTGTATGGGTAAGGGGTTTTCAGAAAAACACCACTGGACCTTATCTTCCTAACGAGAAGATGAGGGCATACCTTTTCCCCAAGGCTTCCCCTGATGCTGTTGTTCCCCAGCCTCGGCCGGAGATCCCTCTGATCCAGATCCCAGTGGAGGAGGATGTCGCTGACGCCTTGCAGGACATCCAGTTGGACGACAAGATGTCCGACTTGTCTGATCGTGCGGAGCAGGATCTCCTCGCAGAGGGCGAGGAGCAAGATCGAGATCCTATTGCTGTGGAGGAAGAGGTTCCCGTTTCATCAGACGTGCCGGTTTAGGTCCCTGAACCTATCCCCTCTACCTCGTCCGCTCTTCCAGCAGAGCTTGGACAGGCTCTCTCTTCCATCGTTGGTATGATCCAACAGATGCAGAGGGAGAATAATCAGAAGGCCGCTACTTTGGAGCTCCAGATGCAGAAGATCACAGCATCACGTGGACCTCCAAAGAAGCTCAACGTTAAGGACCTTCCTCTGTGCTCGGATGCCAACCCGTGGAGATATGCCGAGCACATGCCGATGGCGATTGGGAAGATCGTCATGTCGGAGAAACTGGGTTCAGTTCCCCTTGAGGAGGTGGAATTCTGGCCCAGTAGAGGGGCCTACCCGGACTGCTATGTCCGTTTGAAGAAGGAGCCGGCTTCGAAGGAGGAGACGGAACCAAAGGAAGTGATTATCCTAGATCACTCCAAGGCTCAAGCCACCTTGACAGCTGCTTTAAAGGAGAGGGGGTTCTCAAACTCGAAGGTTGCCGCCTTGAGCAAGAAACACCCCTCCTTTGTATCCTCCCCAGCTAGGGCCTTCCCCTTTATGCAAAAGGGGTTTGCGGCCGTCATCAAGGCAGTTGAAGCTGGCAAGCCGTGCCCGTCTTTGGAGGAATGTAAACCTCTATCGCTGGCATTGCCAATGGATAACAAGGACTGGAAGGAGGTGCACCTTACTTTCTCGGTTGGGAAGTTAGACGCCGACATTGCAGGACAGCAGTTCGGCGAAAACCTTCCCAAGTTGTCGGAATTCCTTCTTCGGAGGGAATTGGACACAAAGGAGCGCCTGGCAGCCTCGATGTCTCTCCAGACCAACATGGAGACGATGGCTAGCGACCCCAAGATGCCAGAGATGTTCATGGTTATGGCCAAAATCCATCTGGCCACAGTAACCAAGGACCTCTATTGCTTTGTGAAAGCAAGGAGAGCCTGTAGGGAGTTTGTGTTTGCCTCGGCCACAGTGAGGCACGAACCCAAGAGGCTAATTTCATCTAACATCTGGGGTAAGGATCTCTTTCCCAAGGACGTGGTCAAAGAGATCGTGGACAAGGCTGCCACTGAGAACCGCAATCTTCTCCTGAAGTGGGGCCTGTCCCTTAAGAGGAAGTCTTCTCCGGATGAGGGCCCTCAGCCGAAAGGAAAGGCGAAGAAGTCAAGGTTTTCCTCCCGTCCAGCCAAGTCCTTCAAACAGCAAAGACCACAGCAGCAACAGCCAGCTTTGCCTCCGGTTCCACAACTGGTAGCCCAGACCCCGACCACCTTCCAATGGGTTCCCCAAGCAATGTCATCAGCTTCCCCTGCATTCAATCCCGTGTTCGAGGGACAGTCGACCATGTTTCGTGCAAGACCCAGAGGAGCAGCTAGAGGGTCATCAAGACGCCCCTCTAGGGGACGAGGATTCAGAGGTGGTCGCGGCCAGGGAGGCAAGACTGCAGGACAGTCAAAGTGAAGTGTCGCCGGTAGGTGGGAGACTTCAGTATTTCCGGGATCGCTGGACCTTCGATCCCTGGGCCCACAGCCTTCTCAAAAATGGACTGGGTTGGAGTTGGTACAGTACTCCGCCCCTGTGCCCTCAATTTTTCCAACACTCCACCCCCGTTTTGGAGGAGTACATCCAAGATCTGTTGGAGAAAAAGGTGATCAGGAGGGTAAAGTCCATCAAGTTCCAAGGGAGGCTGTTTTGTGTTCCCAAGAAAGACTCGGGGAAACTCAGAGTCATTCTGGACTTGTCACCACTCAACAAGTTCATAGTGAACCACAAGTTCAAAATGCTAACGTTACAACACATAAGGGCCTTACTGCCCAAGAGGGCATATACCGTCTCCATCGACTTGTCAGACGCATATTGGCACGTTCCAATAAGTCGTCGTCTCTCCCCCTACCTAGGATTCAAGCTACAACAAAAACTTTACGCTTTCAGGGCGATGCCCTTCGGACTAAACATAGCCCCAAGGATCTTTACGAAGCTTGCGAGCGCAGCTCTCAAACAGTTACGCCTAAAAGGGTTCCAGGTAGTAGCCTACCTGGACGATTGGTTGGTGTGGGCAGCATCCAGAGCAGAATGCTTGCAAGCTTATCTACAAGTGATTCAGTTCCTGGAATATCTAGGCTTCATGATCAACAGAAAGAAGTCTCGTCTTTCTCCAGCTCAGAGGTTCCAGTGGTTGGGAATTCACTGGGATTTAGTGTCACACCGTCTTTCCATCCCGATGTCAAAGAGGAAGGAAATAGCAGGGTCTGTCAGGAGACTTCTAGGTTCCGAGAGGATATCAAGACGCGAACAAGAGAGGGTTTTGGGCTCTCTTCAGTTTGCATCAGTAACAGACCCTGTGCTAAGAGCACAGCTAAAAGATGCAGCGGGAGTATGGAGAACCTTTGCATCGAAAGAGCGAAGGGACGTAAAGAGACCGGTCCCACTTCGGCTACGTTCTCTTCTCAGACCGTGGTCTCAAGCCAGTCGTCTAAAGAGGTCTCTACCTCTTCAGCCACCCCCCCCGTCAGTGACAATCCACACAGACGCCTCAAAGGTAGGGTGGGGGGGTCACTCCCATCGGAAAAAAGTGCAAGGAATCTGGTCCAAGCTATTTGGGACCTTTCACATAAACTTTCTAGAAGCTATGGCAGTACTTCTGACCCTGAAGAAAGTATCCCCACGTCACTCGATCCACGTAAGGTTGGTACTGGACAGCGAGGTGGTTGTGAAATGTCTGAATCGGCGGGGATCGAGATCCCCACCTCTCAACCAGGTGATGTTAGCCATATTCCGACTGGCGGAGAAGAAGAAGTGGCACCTGTCAGCAGTTCACCTTCAAGGAGTCCGGAATGTGACCGCGGACGCTCTATCCAGGGTAACACCGATAGAGACAGAATGGTCCCTAGACGCAGGATCATTCTCTTTCATCTTGAGTCAAGTCCCAGAACTGCAGATAGACCTCTTCGCGACGAAGGACAACAAGAAGCTGCCGAAATATGTGTCCCCATATGTGGACCCCGCGGCAGAAGCAATAGATGCGATGTCCCTCGATTGGAACAGATGGTCCAGGATCTACCTGTTTCCCCCTCACAATCTGATGTTGAGGGTCCTCAACAAACTGAGATCCTTCAAGGGAGTAGCAGCAATAGTGGCCCACAAGTGGCCGAACAGTGTATGGTTCCCTCTGGCTCTGGAACTACGACTGAAGTTCCTACCGCTCCCGGACCCAGTTCTGTCCCAGCAAGTCCAGAAGTCGACTGTCTTCGCTTCATTACAGAAGACCCGAACCCTGCAGCTCATGATTTTCTCTCCCTAGCGGTGAAGAAACGGTTCGGAATCTCGAAAGATAGTATCGACTTCCTGGAAGAATACAAGTGTAAGTCTACTAGGAGGCAGTACGAATCTGCATGGAAGAAATGGGTAGCCTTTGTCAAAGATAAGAACCCGCACGAGATCTCTACGGAGTTCTGCCTATCCTTCTTCATTCACCTCCACGGACAGGGGCTGGCGGCGAACACAATTTCTACATGTAAGTCAGCTCTAACAAGACCCATTCTATATGCCTTCCAGGTAGACCTCGCTAACGAAATGTTTAATAAGATCCCAAAGGCCTGTGCTAGGCTTAGACCATCAGCTCCTCCAAAGCCTATTTCATGGTCATTAGACAAAGTCCTTCATTTTGCCTCATTACTAGATAATGAGGAATGTGCGTTGAAGGACCTGACTCAAAAAGTGATCTTCCTTTTTGCCCTTGCTTCTGGGGCCAGAGTTAGTGAGATTGTGGCCCTCTCGAGAGAGGAGGGCCGAGTTCAGTTCCTGGATGGGGGAGAACTGAACCTGTTTCCGGACCCTACGTTTCTCGCTAAGAACGAGTTGCCCACCAACAGGTGGGGTCCCTGGAGAATCTGCCCTCTGAAAGAAGATGCATCTCTATGTCCCGTAGAATGCCTTAAGGTCTATCTTCGTAGAACTTCAGACTTCCATGGGGGCCAACTATTCAGAGGAGAAACATCGGGCTCGAATTTATCTTTAAATCAACTTAGGGCGAAAATTACATATTTTATTCGCAGAGCGGATCCTGACAGTTCACCCGCAGGTCATGATCCGAGGAAAGTTGCTTCATCTTTAAACTTCTTTAATTTTATGGATTTTGAACACCTTCGTTCATACACTGGCTGGAAGTCTTCCAGGGTATTCTTTCGCCACTATGCTAAGCAAGTGGAGCAGCTAAAGAGGTCTGTGGTAGCAGTTGGTTGCGTCGTTAACCCTGCTGTTTAACTCTGCGAGGAACAGCGGAATCATTTGGGACTTGGATTCTTGGGTGAATAGTTAGTTATATATGTTGATATAACTGGTAGTGTAGGCTCTCAGAGCCCACAGTGACTGTTCCAACGTGATGGTGATGGTAACATAAGTACAGACAGGGTGCCAAGCGTTTGCCAACGCTATTGTCAGCAAAGTAGTAACATGGACGTTAAGTTTGATACC
>NC_090734.1:92480161-92490161 GCF_036898095.1 Palaemon carinicauda
TGAGCCTTTTCTGGGGTCCATGTGATTCTGCCAGGGACTGCATGCGCAGTTCCATTGCAGCCGCCGTCTCCTGATTCTCCTTCTGCATTTGTTGGATCATTCCAACAATCGAAGAGAGGGCCTGTCCCAGTTCTACTGGGAGACCAGCCGATGTTGAGGGGATAGGCTCCGGCATCTGAACCGGAGTAGCCGACACCTCGTCGACCTCATCCTCTGCGACATCCGGGGTTTGAACTTGATCCTGACCTTCTGCCAGGAGGTCTTCTTCCAAACGTTCGTCCAGGTCAGACATCCTGTCATCCAACTGGATGTCTTGCATCGCGACTGCGACTTCCACGTCCACCTGGACTTGATCTTGAGGGATCTCCTCTTGAGGCTGGGGAATCACTGCCTCAGCTGATGCCTGGGGAAAAAGATACGCCCTCATCTTCTCACTTGGAAGATAAGGGCCAGAGGTGTTCTTCTTGAAGCCCCTTACCCAAGTACGAAGCTTTTCCCTTGCTATATCCCTTGATTCCGCCGTTCTAGGGGAATCAAAAGCCTCAGTAATCAGGTTAGTGCATACAGTACATACCTTAGGGTCCCAATACTGGAGATCATCCTTGGAGACAGCGCATGCTGCATGTCTCCTACAACACTCATGTCCACAGAGGTTCTTGCTGCGGACATTGCAGAAAACATTTCCGCACTTCGAAGGGTCCTCCTGTAAAGAGAAGAAATTTCCATGAGTATCAAGTGAACTATGTATCACTGGATATGCATAGTATAGCATAACAATTCATAAAGGAAAGACACACACTTGTGTTTCCCTCACAACCCATTGTTGCAGCCTTCCAGATAATAAAATCAAAATGGTTTATCTCTTCTAGAGTAACCAATGCAAGGTTTCCAGAGGAAACAGGTGGAGCTCACACCTAGGCAATGATTTTAAAATCCTGGATAATAGACAGGGAAGAATTCTGCTTCCTATCTGAGGGCAAGAGCAAAGGGCTGTGCAAGAAAACACAATAGTGTTAGAAGATACAGTGCTGTACCTAAACCTTTACTATAGTTTTCTTCTTACTGTATATGCTATACAGAAGAATACTAGTACAGTATAGGAGGATGTGTGCCGGCCTGCCTTTGCCGGCCGGCACACACCACAACTAGCTTTAAAGTATACTACTTAACAGCTATAGGGCGGCAGCACTCTGGTTCAAATGCCTGTGCCGGTCGGCAGCAGCTGCCGGCCGGTAACAGCCAGTGTTGGCCGGCAATGACTGCCGGCCAGCAACTACACAAGGTAGTACCCAGCTGCCGGCCACACTCTTGGTGACCGGCAGACAAGGACTGACATAAGCCGGCCGGCAAAGGTACAAGACCGATGCCAGCCGGCAGCAAAAGAACCAGAAGACTACACCTGCCCGGCTGCCGGCCTCATAGGCCGGCAGCCGGCCTCATAGGCCGGCAGCCGGGACAGGTACAGCACTAGACGAAAATAGAATGGATGCCGGGATAAGAGTGTACACAACCCCCGAAGCCCGGCAACCGAAAGAGTGCATATAAGGAAGGGGAGAAACTTAATTCAGGCTTCCTTGACCAATGCCGTCCGGCTCTGCCGGCAGGCATGGATGAGGGACCAAGAGAGGTCCGGGCAGCACTCGAAAACATAAGACCCTTGCCAGCCAGCATCTCTGCCGGCCGGCAATGGGCTGAGTCAATTCCACATCCCAACCTATACTAGGTCCAGAAGTAGAACGACGTACAGTACAGTAATACCCCTGCCGGCCAGCTCTGCCGGCCGGCAAGGTACAGTACAGTAATGGCTAGGCCATTACGGAGATAGAGGGGGAAGGGACAAGAGGGTCCTGCCAACCTTGCTTTAGTGACAGATCACCCGCAGCCAAGAAACTTATCTTAGCCTAAGGGAGATCTAAGGGAAAGGGCCAGCAATACTTGCCAGCTTCCAGAGCACCAAAGCAAGGAAGGCGTTGCTATTCCCAAGGGAAGAACTTATCCTCCCCCGAGAACAGCAACAGGACTTAGTCTGGTCGATCACAAAAGAAGGAATCATAACTTACAGAAACCTTCGGTAGTGACCTAAGGGAGCTAAGCTCCCTTTGTAAGTGTTAGGTCAGCGACGGGAACTCTGCCCCAAGCCAGACAACACGGACTCAGACTAAAAACTCTGTTGTTCTGTCCCTCTTGAACCATAGCCACAGGAACATGAAGGTACAGTAACACCCTAGTATAGTTTTATCGAAAATAAATTCGGAAAAAACCACTTAGGGATAAGCCCAAGGCTTAAACAGAGGGAAAGGGATTGCATACCTTCTCCGAAGAAAAGAAAGCAACCGGGGAGTATGATAAAGTATACTAAGGCTCCATAAGCAATTAGCCTAGGCACCAAGAGAATCGATTACCTAATTCACCGAAACTCACACGTATACAATCTTGGAAATATTCCACACAGTCTAAAATGTATAAAATATAGCCTAAAGCTTCAATAAAATTTTAATTACACTCGGAAAAACCAAAATCATGCATGAAGTACTAGGACCAAACGACTAGGCTACATGGCCTAGCGTAGGCCAGAATGGCGAATACTTCGCCAAATAATACTAAGCACGAAAGGAAATCCTATGTAAAGCTAAATAGCTAAAATTTATTAAAGCAAAACAACCAGGAATGTCGCTCTGACTAACTAATTTATACCTAGTGAGCGACAGTGTCCAGGACACCTCTGGTAGGCTACGGCCCTTGTATCAAAGATTAATCCTATTAATCACTCAAAATTTTACCAAGAGCCTACATTTATACATAACAGACACTATACTCAACTTATCAGAGGCCAACGAAGACGAAGAAGCCATGAAAAGCCGAATAAATCCAAGATTTGCGAGAAAAACAGGAAAAAACACCGAGTTGTTAAGCTACGCAAAAAGGAATGCAGATGGCGCCAGGATTGGCGCCAGGCACGCATACGAATCGGGGGATAGGGAAGCCTTGGGAGCGGCTCCCCTTTTTCTTTCCCGAATTCGTATCTCGTCAATCACCTCCTACGAGACGAAATCTCTGTTCAGGTCGTAGATTGCCATGTGACGTGTCTAGAATACGTCCTCTGATATGTCGCGATATCCCTTTCACGAGGGGTACTCGCTCCAGGAGTTAGAATTCTGGTACCTTAAGGTAAATTCTCTGGGAATATCGCCGTAGTTGTAATATACCCTAGGAAGCTACCCTATAGGAACTTCCATCAGGACGACATGGCTTGAGCCCAAAAATATATATATATATATATATATATATATATATATATATATATATATATATATATATATATATATATATATATATGTATGTATATATATATATATATATATATATATATATATATATATATATGTATATATATATATATATATATATATATATATATATATATATATATATATATATATATATATATATATATATATATATATATATATATATATATATATATATATGCAGAAGAACCACATGGAATTCTCACGAAACTAGTCAGGACTTAATCGTATATTTCGTATTTTCATTTACCCTCTGGTTCTTTTGCATCTGAGCACCACGTTTTCCTGTGATTTTTAAGCATATATATATATATATATATATATATATATATATATATATATATATATATATATATATATTTATATATATATATATATATATATATATATATATATATATATATATATATATATATATATATATATATATATATATCTATATATATATATATATCTATATATATGTATATATATATATATATATATATATATATATATATATATATATATATATATATATATATATATATATATATATATAGATATATATATATATATATATATATATATATATATATATATATATATATATATATATATGTATCTTTTCTTCTTTGCCTCCAGAGATATATCAATAATAAATATATGTTCGATTTTTACACCATAGCCACTACCTGAATTCATGGCTTTGACAGCCTTATCTGATTTCCTTTCTAAATATTCTTTCCGTGCATTTCTGGTTTTTCTTTTGACCTCACTATCAATACTAGAATATTTAGCATGTTTAGTCTTGTAACCTTCCTTACAACATCAAAAACATTCATAAATTAATTTAAGTCTTTGTGCCCAACATATTATTTATTGATGACTTTTTCCTTGTGACTGCACGTCCCAAAACTTCACTACTAACTGGATGATATATTTTTCTAACATCACACCATTCTTCATAAATTGTCTGCTCTTTGTCTTTTAAAGTCACTAAGACTACAAATCGATTCCTACATTCAATTGCAATTGTTTTCCTGTGTTCTTCTTTTAAAGATTAGCTGTATCCTGTCTAGGAATTCCATATACATTTCAGTTGGATGCTTTCAGTTATTTTCTTAGTTCGGTACTGAAGAGCTGATGATCACTACAAATATATGCACCTCTCTAGTTTCTTACATTTCTTAGAGTCCTCCTTTTTCTCTTTATTAATGGCTATGTGATTTATTTGAATTTTCCAATTACCACATGGTGAATTTCATGTTTATTTGTTGATGCCATTGTGCTGGAAATATGTACATCAAATGACAAGATTGTTTGTGAAACAGAAAGTTTTGAAATGTCCTCTCTTTCCATTGCAAATTCGCCAAGACCCTCAAACACGAGATGGAAAGCCCTGGTTACGATGGCATAACTTCTGAAATGATACTAGTTTAAAATGAAGTGGCCACCACAATTCTTCCAGAATTATTTTCTAGGATTTGGAATGAAGATCGGAACCTGGTGAATGGAAGTTAAGAGTGTTTCTGAAAATGCCAAAAAAAGTAGACCTGACTTATTAAAATATTTACAGAAGTATTACACTCAAGTCAGTTGTCATGAAATATATAGTAATTATATTCCAAAGAGACTCGAGAGACAGATTATTAAAAAGCTGGGAGATGATCAAGCAGGATTTAAAACAAGTAAAAGTTGTATTGACCATACTTTCATTTCGAAACAGGCTGTATAGTAATACGTAGAGTATAAAAATCTACTTTGAAGGAATTTGTGGACCATGAAAAACCTTTGATAGTGTACACCGGTCAATTTTGTGGAGAGCCATACATTATTATGTATTTCTTCTTAAACATGTAAATTTGATTAAGTCTGTTCCTAAGCAGAGTAATTGCAAAGTTAGTGTTAGTGGAGTCTTATCAAATGAATTTCAAATGAACACTGGAGTACTCCTATGTCACCTTTGTTGTTTTTCCTCCTCGTGGATTTTATAATGGGGTGAACAGTTGGAGATGGTGGGAAGGATTTGACGTAACTGTTATAGGAAATTGGCTTACCAAGTGTATTCTGATGATACTGTTATTATCAGTAGAACATTGAAGGATTTGTAATTTTTTTTTCCTAGAATGCATGAAATATCAAAGGACGTTGTGCTCAAGTTAAACAAAAGAAAAATAGCAATGAAGAGAACAAAATATGCACTGGAAGATGAAATATCAATGAAATGAGATAAGATTGATAAGGTAAAATCATATAAGTATTTAGGAACTATGATCTCTAATATGGGGTCTTCGGAATAGGAGTTTAGTGAGAGATCGATAGGAGCAATTCAGACAACGGTCATGTTATATAATGTTTTGAAAAAAACAATTGGGTGATATTTGATATAAAAATCAAGATATATATCAGTTTAGGGAGATCTGTGTTACAGTATGACTATGAGTCATGATATGATAATGAAACAGTCTCCAAAACATTTAGTATATTCAATAATAAAGCCCCCAGAAGAATATTAGGATTTAATGACAGGACATGATTGAAAATTATACTATAAAAGAGATTACTTATGTGCCATGTGTCGATGAGATCATGGTGAAGGGCAGATTTATTTTGTTTAGGCATACTCTTCGCAATCGCCAAGGAAGATTAGTTTAAGAAACTTTGAACTTGGCTTCAGAAGGCACCAGAACAGTTCAAAGACCCAGGCCTACATGGCTGAGGACTATGAAACGTGAATTAGGAGATGATGAATATAGAAGTATTGTATTAAAAGCTCAAGCAAGAGACAACTGGTGAAATCTAACCAAGGGTTTTGGGTCAATAGGCGAAGGAGAAGAAGATGATGATGATGATGATGATTATACACACACACACAAACACGCACATACACACACATATATATATACATATATATATATATATATATATATATATATATATATATATATATATATATATATATATATATATATATATATATATAATATTGTTTTGACGATTTTCCTGGGTATGTCTACATCCATTCAAGATAAGAATAGAATTATAGAAATAATAGAAAGAAAAAGCTACGTCAAATTGACGTCAGCTCTTGAGTGTTAGGCTAAGAAAAGGGAATGAGTAACTACGGTTCTGCACGATATCAATGTATGTTATTCATATTTTTTTATATTCTACAGCCTTTCCCTTCCAATTTGTGAAATTGTTGACAGATAACTATTATTTCTTTCTGGTATCCTGCATTTTCTTTCATCAACGGTAACTCGTTTTTCTGAGCTATCAATTTCTGTATATATGTATTTCAGCTGCATGTACCTAAGGTTTATTGCTATCTCCGAAACAATCAATCACATATGTATGACATATTAGCACCGGCTATTTCTTAACCCTCTCTAATTGTTGGTGCTCTAGTGCATTTGCGAATGAATTTAATTATGGCGTTTACTCCTGACTTTCATTGCGCCATAGCCGACACCAGTTGCACCAAAGAAGTAATTCGAACAGGCGAGGTTGTGACGTCATCGCATACTACCTTGTCTTCTCCACACTCCTACCCATGTCCCTTCCTCGTAATTTCCTCCTTCCACCTCTCTCTCTCTCTCTCTCTCTCTCTCTCTCTCTCTCTCTCTCTCTCTCTCTCTCTCTCTCTCTCTCTCTCTTTTCTTGATATTTATTATGTATTGCATTGTAATTTTCTCCTATTTTTTTTTCTTTCTTTTTTTTTTTTGCTTTTCTTCCCCTCAATGCTCCCTTTCCTCCTTCTATCACTCTCGTTTCCTTGTAGTTAAAATTTTAGCCTCCTTTTTATTTTTCTTTCTAAAAATTCACTTTCCCTGTGTTTATTTTCTATTTACAACAGTGGAATTAGTTCTATTTATGCGATGTAAATAGTTGAACTACCAATCATTTCCTACCCCCTCACGATCACTCCATTTATACGTTACCTTTGTGAGCAACGGGCAGCAGGCAATATTGGTCCCATTCCCCAATTGTATAGGAAAGTGGCTTATCGAAACTGGCTCATCATGTTCAACACCCTACATTGCAATCATTGTTGTAAAACTGTAATTTTCACTGTAAGTTTTACACTGTTTCAATCGAAAACAAGCAGCCAAGAAATTACGGATTAGTTTGAACAGGTATGAAACGTGCATTTACTTTGTATTGTCTTCAATGCAAGTTTCCATGGCATCCTGAACCGCGTTGAGCAGTTAACAAAATTATCTGGTCATGGGGTAATGAGCTCATCCGGCTTCCTCTTGTCCATCCTGAGATAACGCCATTATACAAGTGTGGAGTTGTCTACTCTGAACAAGGCCGTCTCGAAGCATCTGTCGGAAGTAACATGGGGGTTCAACATTGTAGGTATTCATTCGGAAAGATCTACAATCCCGGCTAAGGAGGCAAAGCTATTCGGAACAAAGGAGGTGTGGGAAGGGCGGGGCGGATGCTGTAGAAAGATCTATAATCTAGACCATCTAGGGGTACTTAGATGCCTGACGAGAAAATAAAAATTTGAATAGTTAAAGAGAGAGAGAGAGAGAGAGAGAGAGAGAGAGAGAGAGAGAGAGAGAGAGAGAGAGAGAGAGAGAGAGAGAGAGAGAGAGAAATATTTATTAGAAACCCACTAGACATGATTCATGGGTTAATGTGGAAACTGACCTACAAATGTACCTCTTTAATACTGCTCCTCGAACTGAGAAACTCGTATGTAACAAACAGGCACACCCTTTAAAGTACTGAAGCTCAGAATTGTTTGATAAGGAAAATATGTCTTCACTCCTGCATGTGTAGTATCTTTGTAAAATATTTGGATCATCAACGTATCATCTTAATAATACCCTACTTAGTTTATCATTAAATTACTTTTTTTCGATGTTAGATTACTAAGGGTTCGGGTAAATGCACTTTTAACTCGGGGGTTACCCAACTGAAAAAAAAGGTTATGAGCCCCTGGTCTGAATCGTTCGAGGGACAAAACTGGTCATCGGACAATATACATAGAGGTGAGGAATCCGTCATCTTCATCCTGAACAGCGATGACAAAGATAACCTGTTTTTCAAGAGTGATAGTGAATGAAAAATACTGTATGTCTAGTTATCGTCAAAACTTCCCCCTCCATCATATTTATACATATGTTATCGACTCACCTCTCCTGGTGTATATTATTCATTATAACTTAGAGAGAGAGAGAGAGAGAGAGAGAGAGAGAGAGAGAGAGAGAGAGAGAGAGAGAGAGAGATGAATACTAAATTATAACTCGTGGATAGTAAGTAAGATATGAATAAAATTCTAAGGAACTAAAATACATAATGAAGATTGAGAAAGTAGACAATCCGAAAGAGAGACAATTGAGCGGGGAATGAATGAAAACAAAGACGGTGAAGTCGGGTGTAAACAAGGACTGAAGGTTGGTGGGTGGAAGGAGGGGTAAGTACCAAAAAAAATTTTATCCTCAAGAATTTGAAAATCTTCACAGAATAAAGTTAAACGTGTCTTAAAGTTCATGAGTAAAGTTCCCTAAAAACCTATTTCTGGGCATGGGCATTTTTATCTAAAAAAATGGAGGGAGGGTGTTAGAAACTCTGTTTCAAAGTACCATGCTAGTCAATCAATTGGTTTAAAAGATATCAGCAATTATTCTTGGGTCCACGCAACAAGAACACACAACAGTTGTCCGTAATATGTTACGAAGCTTTTTTTTTTCAGAATATTTGATAGTTGGTGCTGCATTAGTAAAAACTTTTAGAATTAACTTTTATATATATATATATATATATATATATATATATATATATATATATATATATATATATATATATATATATATAAGCTGAAAACATACGGATACATGAAATAAGTTCAACGAAATTTATGAATGTAAACAATTTAGGAATTTAAAACTTTTCGTATGATGAAACCTAAAACAATAGGAATTTCCAGGTCCGTTAAATATACGCGCCGGGTATATTTAAAGTACCTTATGTAATTTAGGGTAACCAAGTACAAGTAATGTCTACCATATTTGGTCCATTTTGGAAACTTCTACCTAACATTGTCGAGCTCGAAAATATTTTGCGACAACAATTATGCACGTTACTCCTTTTTTTATCTCTTTTTATTTCAGTACCTTTAAATGTATTACCAAAGTAGCATTTTGGCATCTACGAATGAATATGAACCGGTGAAAAGATTGCAAACAGCGTGGACTACACATGGCATTTTATCATGTTCCATAAAATTAATAATTAAAAAATAATTCAACCCCAGGAATAAATTTGTTTTAAACGAGTGGTTAGAAAGTTTAACTTCCTGACTTCAGTTTCAAAAACATTTTCAAGGTTTTCTTTTTAATGAAAAGTATTTTCAAAAGTTATAATCTTCTCCTTCCCAGTCGTTCATATGGAGGACGGAAAAAAAAGTTAAAGCTTTGATTTCTTTAATCTGTAAGAATCTATTTTTAACAGCACGAATTGGTTCATTATATATACCTCTGTTATCATAAATCTCTGGAATCATTCTGCTAAAATAAAAGTCCATGCAAAGGTTACACGATTGCTTTTAACATCCCGAAAGGAATTATTTTTTAGTCAAAACTTTCCACGATTACCCACTTGAAAGCATTAACGAAATATTGAGGCAAAATTATTGATTTTAATGTGGACGATAGTAATGAAATTATCTATATTTTTCCGCAATAAGATAATTTTTA
>NC_090734.1:92500161-92502661 GCF_036898095.1 Palaemon carinicauda
AATCTGATTCATACAAACCCTACCTCTTCTAAAACCACACTGTGCTTCTAAGATTGCATTCTCTGTTTTATCCATGATCCTATTAATCATTACTCTACCATACACTTTTCCAACTACGCTTAACAAACTAATACTTCTTGAATTACAACACTCATGCACATCTCCCTTACCCTTATATAGTGGTACAATACATGCACAAACCCAATCTACTGGTACCATTGATAACACAAAACACATATTAAACAATCTCACCAACCATTCAAGTACAGTCGCACCCCCTTCCTTCAATATCTCAGCTCTCACACCATCCATACCAGACGCTTTTCCTACTCTCGTTTCATCAAGTGATCTCATCACTTCATCTATTGTAATCTCTCTCTCATTCTCATCTCCCATCACTGGCCCCTTAACACCTGCAACAGCAATTATATCTGCCTCCCTATTATCCTCAACCTTCAGTAAACTTTCAAGACATTCAGCCCACCTTTTCCTTGCCTCCTCTCCTTTTAACAACCTTCCATTTCCATCTTTCACTGTCACTTCAATTCTTGAGCCAGCCTTCCTTACTCTCTTCAATTCTTCCCAAAACTTCTTCTTATTCTCTTCATATATGTATATAATTGTATATACAGTTCTATATATATATATATATATATATATATATATATATATATATATATATATATATATATATATATATATATATATATATATATATATATATCTATAAATATATAACAATTATATATATATAACAATTATATATATATATATATATATATATATATATATATATATATATATATATATATATAACAATTATATATATATATATATATATATATATATATATATATATATATATATATATATATATATATATATATATATATGTATGTATATATATATATATATATATATATATATATATATATATATATATATATATATATATATATATATATATATACACATATAAATATATGTATATATATATATATATATATATATATATATATATATATATATATATATATATATATATATACATATTTATGATATATATATATAATAGTCAACAAAATCAATAGGCGTATCCTTTCTCGTGTGCTAAGGTACCGAGTGAAAGACAAACCGTGGTTCAATGATGATTGTAGACGTGCTTATTTGGAGAAGCAGGAGGCCTATCACCTTTGGAAGGGTAACAGATCAGATTTGACCTGGAAGAACTATACTCAGCTTCGAGCTTTTGCTCAGAGAGTTTATGCCTCAACTGAAAAGGAGTACAATTTAACCATAAAAGAAACCCTTTCTGGTACAACTCAGGAACATAAATGGTGGTCTACCCTTAAATCTGCACTCTTTGGTGTGGATGCAACAGTTCCTTCTTTACTTAAACCTGATGGCTCAGTCACTCACTGTCCAAAGGAAAAGGCAACCCTTTTGGCTGATGTTTTTGACAGTAAACAGAGTAATGAAAAACTTGAACTTCCTCATTCCTGTTTTCCTGAGGCTAAACTAACTACTTTAGCTTTTCGATCTGGTGAGATTAAAGCTCTGTTGATGCACCTGGATGCTTATGGAGGTGTGGACCCAATTGGTATTTTTCCTTTATTTTTTATAAAGACAGCAGATTTCTTAGCTCCAAAGATATCTGTTATTTTGCGCAAGTTAGCAAGAAGAGGAGCTTTTAGCACTTGTTGGAGAATTGGTAATGTTACTCCTCTATGTAAATGTGTTTGTGGTAGCTCAAGTCCCACTGATTACTGCCCGATTACCATAACTCCCATATTATCTAAATTTTTGAACGTCTTCTGGCAAAACGTCTTAATAGGTTTGCTGAAGGTAATCATCTACTTCCTAGTTTGTAATTTAGTTTTCGTAAAGGCCTTGGAGCGTGTGATGCCCTTCTTACAATCTACAATGCTGTACAGAAGTCCCTTGATTGTGGTCAGGAAGTGCATATGATTGGCCTTGATTTTAGTGCTGCCTTTGACCGTGTAAATCATGAGGCCCTTGTTTTCAAACTGAAACAGTTGGGAGTGGGTGGGTCGCTTCTTAGTATTATTATTGATTTTTTAAGTAATAGATCTCAAAGAGTTGTTGTTGACGGGCACTATAGCGAGTATAGGAATGCGATATCCAGTGTTCCACAGGGTAGTGTTCTTGGCCCATTACTTTTCATACTATATACACATGACATGTGGTTTGGCCTAGAAAACAAGCTTGTTGCATATGCAGATTATGCTACTCTCTCTGCATCAATTCCATCCCCTGCTTGTAGATCTGGGGTTGGTGAATCCCTTAATAGAGATTTAGCTAAAATTAGTGCATGGTGCAAATTATGGGGTATGAAGTTGAATCAAGGACGGTGGCTCCTCAACATCCGGATCTCAGTATTGATATTGTTTCTTTAAATTTGTATGACTCTTTCAAAATTTTAGGTGTGATTCTCGACAGCAAATTTACTTTTGAGAAACATTTAAGGTCCGTGTCTTCT
>NC_090734.1:92505161-92540161 GCF_036898095.1 Palaemon carinicauda
GTTACTCATTCTTAACAATATGCCTCTCACCCGAACACATTTCCTTTTATTTTGTGTTTTCAATCCAGAACCCTATTAGAAGGAATATTCCCAAAGTCTGAAGGGTGACTCCTGAGCAAATCGTGCACCGGAAAAGAATTCGGGCTGGTAGATCATAACCGACAGTTACCAAACAACATAAAAAAAGTCTCTCTCTCTCTCTCTCTCTCTCTCTCTCTCTCTCTCTCTCTCTCACCTGCGCACGCTGGTGCGTGTTGTCTTTATGTGGTTTCATGTTTATGTCCTTTTCTCCATAATTTTCTTATTAGTAGGTTATTATTTGGAATTTTTTCATACATACTTTGTTATACAACATCTCTCTCTCTCTCTCTCTCTCTCTCTCTCTCTCTCTCTCTCTCTCTCTCTCTCTCTCTCGTTGCCAGTTTTTTTTATTTATATTTTTGTCAGGTATAAAGTAATTGCTAAAGATATGTCTTTTTCGATGATTTCAAACACCTTAATAACTCTTGCACTGAGACATGTGTACCTCACATATATCATAGCCAGGTACCATTCCATTTTACTAAGCTTCCATCCCAAAGACCTGGTTTTTTTAACAACCATATAATCTGTGCACGAGAGTATTTTATGGTCTGATAAATAACTGAATTTGCTACGTGGAGGGATTTTCCTGTTCAAAATAGGCGAAGCGTGAAATAGAAAATGTTCGTGTAAGAGCCAGAGCTATGGGTGGAATCTTTACGTAATTTTCAAAGAATCTATAGGATTTTCTTTTGGAATACCATATTGAATTGCCTGCTATGAAAGAAAGAATAACACTTTTCCTTTTAATTGAATTACTAGAGAAAAGGATTGATGAAAAACTGAGAGATGAAAAATCAGGTTTTAAAAAAAGTGAAAGTTGTACTGACCAAATTTCCATTTTGAAATATGCTGTAGAGCAATGCGTACAATATGGGAATTCACTTTTGATAGCATTTATAAACGTTGAAAAAGCCTATCTATTGGGAGTTTCCAATCAGTTTGTCAAGTTTCCGTCTAACGAAAGAAATCGGTATTTTGTTATAACTATTCACTATATTCGGGAGAAATAACTATTTCTTGTGTTAGGTTACGTTTTTCAGTTTATAAACCAAGCCGTTTTCCTTTGGAATAGATAAACATTCATTTTATTGAATATGATACGTCTTATTTTATCAAAATACATAATAATTCTAATAAGCTTTTGTTTTCATATATATATATATATATATATATATATATATATATATATATATATATATATATATATATATATATATATATATATATATATATATATATATATATATATATATATTTATATATATATATATATATATATATATATATATATATATATATATATATATATATATATATATATATATACAGTATATATCTATATATATATATATATATATATATATATATATATATATATATATATATATATATATATATATATATATTGTAGCTATCAGTACCGGAGTTAATGAAACCAACTGTACTTTGAGAGACTTCTAACAAATCTTTTAAATATTTTGAAAGACGTAATCTGTTAACATGTGGTACTTGGCAAGAAACAAGTCATTTCTCGGGTTAATATCTGGTCAAAAGCAAACACATATGAAACAATCCAAAAGTGCATTTGGTTTCAATCTGGACAAACCCATTGCTATTTTGAACGGTATAATAGAAACGAGAAATACAAAGCGAGTTCGATCTAGGGACACTCTCTTAACTTTCTAACATAGAACGATGTTGCCTAAATTTTATGAACATATAAAAGAGCAACATAACATCACATACTGTACACGTTGACATACACGTTGAGCATTATTTCGAATTTTCTTTTATTACTCACGGCAGCTTGGTAAATACAAAAACCTCCTTCGTGGCAATGCAAGTACTCAGGCATATTAAAATGAAACGTCCAAATCAAAGGTCTCCGAATTAGAATATATTATGTTTCTAAGCACCATTATTGCTTTTTTAAGTAGCATATCGCAAAGAACAGTTGTTGGTGGTCATCATAGGAATATGATAACTTGTGTTTCTCAGGGTAGTGCCCTTTTCACAATAATTTTCATATTATATACTCATGACATGTGGTTAAGGCCTAGAAAACAGGCTTTTTGCATATGCATATGATGCTACACTCTGCATAACTTCCATCTCCTAAATGTAGATGCTGAGGATGCTGAATCCCTTATTAGAGTTCTAGCTAAAATGAAGATATCGTGCAAATAATGGGGCATGAAGTTGATTCCTAACAAAACTCAAGTATGATTGGAAATAGGTCAACTACAGTGGCTCCTCACCATACAGATCTCAGAATCTAACTCTGAATGACTCTTTTAAGATTTTTAGTGTGATTCTCAACAGCAAATTTGCTATTGAGAAACAGAAGGTATGTGTTATATATTATTGTAATAATGTATATATTATTTCAAGTGTTGCATGTATTGCGCAACATTGCATCATATTGCATGAATAAAACATGTTATGCTTTGTACATAAGTGTAATGATTTATTTTGGTATTAGGATTCAAACATTTGTTGATTACCTCAAAGATAGGATGTAATTCTTTATAGTTTTGTACTGGAATAGGATTTAAGTCTTTTCAGAGCGATGCTCTTTTGTTTAGCAATGTTTTAGTTTTGTCAGATTGTGTATGACGCTCCACACACACTTAGGAGTCAGCTGTCATAGAGCAATGTAGTCATAAGTTTTATTAAACTTGTATTTTAAGAATACCAACGTATCATTAAATCCCACCAAGAAAAATTGACGACCAAAGATGGGATCAGCTGAGAAATAATTACTAACAATTCTTCATCTATGTTCCAGGTAATTATTATAGTTGATAGAAACATCCTAACAACTCAGTAATTGATGACCAAAGATGGGATCAGCTGAGAAATAATTACTAACAATTCTCCATCTATGTTCCAGGTAATTATTATGGTTGATAGAAACATCCTAACAACTCAGTAATTGGCGACGCCCAGGAGGACGAATACACGCAGAAGAAACATTGCGCCTTATGTAGAAGGACGGCTAGCACAAGGGAAGGTCCTTTTGCACATCGATGGACAAGAGAAAAATCGCACAAATGAAGATGGTACAAGCCGCAGAACAGGAATTTCATCGAACAAACAAAACAGAAAAAAGTAAATTGTAAAGTTGGGTAGGCTACAAAACAGGTAGGAAGTAAACTTGTGACTGCAGAACAGTAGCTTAACCTACTGTTGGTAGGAAGGTAATACTCAAAATGCCTTTTGACATTGAACATCCTGAACGTTTCAGCATCACTGCTGAGCCCAATTCTGTTGCAACACGATGGCAACAGTGGTGTGAGGAATTTAGATTTATTTAGAAGCATTAGGGAACATGAAGGATGCCCAAAAGAAGGCGTTATTACTTCATACAGCAGGTAGGGAAGTTGGGGAAGTGTTCAAGACTTTGCAGCCTACAGATGATACAAGTGAAGCTGCAATTAAGGCTCTTACCACATATTTTACTCATCAGGTCAATAAATTTTTTGAAAGATTCTAGTTTTCAGCACGGTCTTATCAGAAAGAAAATTAAAGATTAGATGCATTTGTGACTAGACTAAAGAATTTAGCTGTTTCATGTGAATTTCTAGAGTTAGAAAATGTTATCATAGATCAAGTGATTGCACATTGCACATCACAAGAGCTAAGAAAGAAATTATTGCAAGATTAAGATTTAACATTAGAAAAGGTATTGATAACAGGCAGATCTTTAGAAACATCAAAAAGGCAAAGTAACATAATAGATAGTTCTACAAGCAATAGAATGGAAAATTCTAAAATTAATACAGTAGGTTCTAAGTGGAAAACCATTGAGAATTAGAGAAGGAATATGTCAAAGCCTAGTCATAG
The DNA here is from genome assembly GCF_036898095.1 of Palaemon carinicauda. NCBI lineage: Eukaryota > Metazoa > Arthropoda > Malacostraca > Decapoda > Palaemonidae > Palaemon > Palaemon carinicauda. The sequence goes on from NC_090734.1 coordinate 92,509,092, forward strand.
AAAAGTGCCTAACACTAATGTTCATAAATATCAGAATCAGGCTTATACACAGAAACAACAGGAAAAACCCAAGTGTTATAGGTGTGGTAAAACTGATCATCTTGCATACGAAGCGAAGAAATGCCCTGATACTGGACAAACATGCCAGAATTGCAGAAAGATGGGTCATTTTGCAACTGCTTGTAGATTCCCTAAACAGTACACAAAGAAAATAAATGCCACAGTTGATACTGTTGGTCAAGAGAATAATGCGGAAAATGTTCATGATAATCAGGTTAGGTCAAAAACTGATTTTACGTTTCACATTAATTCCGTCAACAAAGGTGCAAAGAAACATATCATGGTAGAAGTAATCATAAATGGTAAACCAATTTTGATGCAAGTTGACACAGCAGCCGATGTATCAATTATGTCTGAGAAAACGGCTGAAAGCATTCCTAATTTGTTATTGGAAGGTACAAATAGAGTTTTGAAGGGTTATAATGGTTTTGATATTCAGGTAATAGGTGCTTCTAACGTAGAAGTAAAGTACAAAGAACAGAAATTAGAGAGAATGCCATTAACAGTAATAAAAGGTAATGGACAAAGTTTGCTAGGTTTAGATTGGCTACAGTATTTGTAGTTAGATTGGCCTAGTATTTTGAAGGTTACAGGTAGACATGATGAACACAAAAATGAAATATCTATGGATAATATTAAATCAGAGTTTCAAGACGTATTTGAAGATAAAATAGGTACAGTAAAGAACGCAAAGGCAATTTTAGTTTTGAAACCTGACAGTTCTCCTAGATTTTGTGCTCCAAGACCAGTACCGTATGCATTGAAAGGTGCAGTTGAAACAGAAATCAGGAGATTAGAAAATGAAGGTTCATGGGAAACGGTTACATATTCAGATTGGGCTACACCATTAGTTCCTATTGTGAAGGAAAGTGGACAGGTTAGGTTATGTGGAGATTACAAAGTAACGTTAAATCCACAACTGCAAGTAGCTCAACATGCCTTACCAAATCCGAAAGACATGTTTGCAACTATGTTAGGATGCAGTGTTTTTTCTAAATTAGATTTAACCCTGGATAGGTACGGTCCTCGGACACCCCTTTAAGGGTATACTCGGACGCGAACGACCCCGACGCCAAAAAAAATTCTTGAAAAATCAGTTTTTGCAGTAACCTCCTTTTTTCTTTTGCCAAAAAAAACTTCAATGAATGCTTGAAACAACTGTAAAGATAAATACTACTCATCTGCAGAAAAACTATTTATTATAAATATTTTAAAAAATTAAGTAGAAAGAAAAAAAGACCTGACATAAAAATTCATAAAAAAAAAGTTTATACATATATACACAAATCCTTTTAGGAATTGATTCTTGAATGTTTAGGACACATCTTGATGTATTTTGGATGAAGTCAGACCCATGGAGGTGAAGATCTGAAATGAGAAAAAAAGGGTAACTTTTTTTGGCCAAAAAAAATTGTCCAAATTTCATGAATTTTTTTGGGTACCCAAATGAAATAGGAAGTGGCTAATTTTTTTAGGGAATAAACATATGTTATCCTAAAATAGAAATATGTAAAAAAATCTTCATTATTTTGTAAATTACATTTATATCAGGGGCCATATCTAAAGGTAATTTTTTGAGTACTTGGAAATTTCGTAAAAAAATACATATATTTAATATATAATATGATATTTATGCAGGTAAAAATATACCAAAATATCACAAATTCTATAGGGAACAAGAATATATATAGATAGGGCAGCTTACGCTTCGGATATGTCCACAAAATGGCCGCCAACCACACTGACTCAGACTCCCTAATCTGCCACTTGAAATGTAGGAAGGGTATGTCAATTTCAAGGTGTTATTTACTAATCTAATTATTATTGGATATGCATAAAAATTGTATGGTGGGTGGCTGGATAATTGTCGATTATTTTACGACTATAAAATTAAAATTCTGACCCAAAAAATTTTTTTTGAAGGGAAATAAAATCGAAAAAAAAAATGTAAAACAATATTTTAGCTAAAAAAATTTGATGATATTCAATCAAAAAAAAAGTAAACAAAATTTTCCGACAAATAAACATCTAGAGGAATCATTACTCTGTGATAGTTCCTTAGTACGTAGTAATTTTGAAAGAATTGGGAAAAAACGAAAAAATGGCAATCACCGGAAAATCGAACACATACCTATATATACGCCATATCTGGCTAAAAAAAAAATAGGCATGGGTAGCCAGATCATCTAGAAACACTTTCCAACACTATAAAAATATAAGTTTTGCGACACTACTTGCCAATTCCTTACGGTAACATGACTAAGCAAAAAAATGCAAAACAAATAAAAAGGAGCACTCGTGGAAAAATGGCCATTCTAATATACGGCATTTCAGAAAAAAAAAATTTCAGCCACGTGCTAGGCAAACCGTCAAGGCATATTTTCCGACAAATAAACATATAAATGAAATATTACTCTGTGATAGTTCCTTAGTACGTAGTAATTTTGAAAGAAATGGGAAAAAACGAAAAAATGGCAATCACAGGAAAATCGAACACATACTTATATATACGCCATATCTGGCTAAAAAAAAAATAGGCATGGGTAGCCAGATCATCTAGAAACACTTTCCAACACTATAAAAATATAAGTTTTGCGACACTACTTGCCAATTCCTTACGGTAACATGACTAAGCAAAAAAATGCAAAACAAATAAAAAGGGGCACTCGCGGAAAAATGCCCAACATTCTAATATACGGCATCTCAGATAAAAAAAAAAAGACATGCACGTGTTAGCCCAACCATCAAGGCACACTTTCTAACACATAAACATGAAAAAAAAATCAATAATATACGGCAATTCCTTACTACGTAGTAAATTTTTACAAATATTGAAAAAAAACAGAAATTGGCAACCGCAGTTAAATACCCAATATACCAATAACTACGTCGTATCTGACAAAAACAAAATCACGCATGGGTAGCCAGATCATCTAGACACACTTTCCAACATTAAAAAAGCAAAAGTTTTACGACACTATTTCGCAATATCTTACGGAAAAATTACTTGGCAAAAAAATTAAAAAAAATTAAAAAGGGACACTCGCGGTAAAATGCCCGACATTCTAATATACGACATCTCAGATAAAAAAAAAGACATGCACGTGTTAGCCCAACCATCAAGGCACACTTTCTAACACATAAACATGAAAAAAAAATGAATATTATACGGCAATTCCTTACTACGTAGTAATTTTTACAAATATTGAAAAAAAAACAGAAATTGGTAACCGCAGTTAAATACCCAATATACCAATAACTACGTCGTATCTGACAAAAACAAAGTCATGCATGGGTAGCCAGATCATCTAGACACACTTTCCAACACTAAACAAGCAAAAGTTTTACGACACTATTTGGCAATATCTTACGGAAAAATGACTTGGCAAAAAAATGAAAAAAAATGAAAAAGGGGCACTCGCGGTAAAATGATCCTCGTGGGGATGAACGACATTTTAACTAAAAAAAAAAACATGCACATGGTAGCCAAACAATCCACCAAGACTTTCCACAACTGATAACCTATACAAGTTGCACCATTCTACGACAATTTCATAATACGTAATAACTTTGATAATTATGCAAACTACCTCAGAAGGGTAAACTCGGACGCGAACGACCCCGACGCGTCTCAGAAATCGGGGAAGGAGTACAGCTACAGCAATGCACATCTGGACACTACTAGAGCGTGTAGGGGAGACACCTCCTGCAGGTCGATCACCCACAAATTCAGTCACAGGGGTGAGTCACGTGAGAAAAACCTGTTTTTTTTTGACGCGCGGGGTCGCAAACGACCCACCGTACCTATCCAGGGTTAAGACAAGCATTTCAACAGCTTCCCATGGATGAAACTTCACAAGAATTATGTACAGTAAATACATCCTTAGGTTTGTTTAGACCAAAGAGATTACCTTATGGAGTTGCAAGTAGTCCAGCTATATGGCAACAAACTATGGATAAGATTTTTTTCAGGAATGCAAGGAATATTCATTTTTATAGATGATATTTTAATTGCTGGTAAAGACCCAAGAGAACATAGAGAAAGATTGCGAACAGTTCTGAAGAAGTTGAAGGAACATAATATTAGAGTAAATAAGAGCAAATGTATTTTAGAAGTTGATTCAGTGGAATACTTAGGTTTTGTAATAAATGGCAAGGGTATTCACAAAACTGAAGAGAAGATTAAAGCTGTACAATCAACAAAAGTGCCAGAAAATGTTAAGGAATTACAATCATTTCTAGGTTTAGTAACATTTTATGGGAATTTCATTCAGAATTTGTCTACAATTGCACATCTATTGTATAATCTGTTGAATAAGGGTGTAGAATGAAAGTGGACAAAAGAGTGTCAGGAATCTTTAGAAAGAATCAAACAGGAAATAACATCACCTACATTCTTAGTATATTATCAAATGGATTTACCAGTTAAATTAGTATGTGATGCATCAAACATAGGTTTAGGTGCTTTATTATCTCATGTAATGCCAGATGGAACGGAAAAACCAATTGCATTCACGTCTAGACTATTGAACAAGGCAGAATGGAATTACTCTCAAATAGAAAAGGAAGGTTTAGCATTAGTTTATGGAGTTAAAAAATTCCATATGTATCTTTATGGTAGAAAAAAGTTCACACTTGTTACCGATCATAAACCTTTATCAGCAATATTGGTTCCAAAAGCAAGTTTACCTACGTTGGTAGCTGCAAGACTAAAACGTTGGGCAGTTACGTTAGCAGCGTACCACTATGATATAGAATACCGTCCAACATCAAACATGGGTAATGCAGATGCTTTATCCAGATTACCCATAGACAAAGCTCCAGAGGAGTATGATGACAGTGTTCTGTTAATTTCGGTATATGATGTACCCATAACTGCAAAAGATGTAGCACACAGTACCAAGAGAGACCCAGTACTTAGTAAGGTTTTGGAGAGTTTAATGGCAGGTAGGGACTTATGTGGAAAAGAGGAAAATTGTAAACTGTATAAGGATATACGGTATGAACTGAGTGTAACACAAGGAATATTGATGAGAGGTTCAAGGGTCGTTATTCCTAATTCACTGAGAAATAAAGTTTTGTCTGAAATACATGCTGATCACCAAGGTATTGTAAGATCAAAGTCAATTGCGAGAACTTATGTGTGGTGGCCAGGTGTAGATAAAGATGTGGAATCTTATATAAAGAATTGTATGAATTGTGTTATGCAACAGAACAATCCTCAATTTGCTAGAATGCACCCTTGGGAGTTACCCAGGTATCCATGACAAAGAGTGCATATAGATTTTGCAGGTCCTTTTTTAAATTACTTGTTTTTGATAGTAGTAGATGCTTACAGTAAATGGCCAGAAATCATCCCAATGAAGACAACAACGTCTTACGCCTCAATAAAAGAGTTAATGCAAATATTTTCTACACACGGTATTCCAGAAAGAAATGTTACAGATAATGGTCCACAATTACCTCACAAGAGTTTAAAGAATTTTGTAATGTCAATGGTATCAAGTATACATTTTCAGCTACATATCATCCATCTACTAATGGAGAGGTTGAAAGATTTGTCCAAACGTTTAAACACAATATGAAGTGTAGAAAAGCAAATTCAGGTAATATATTTTTGCCTGTATCAAAGTTTTTATTGTCTTATAGAACAACGCCGCACAGCACAACAGGCGTGACACCCTCAAATTTGTTGATGGGGAGGAGGATAAGGTTTAAGTTAGATTTTTTGTATCCAAGTTTGCAAAGTGATTTAGAAGATAAAGGGTATAAACAAGTAGTAAAGCTTCCTAATCTAAGACATTTTTTACCTTTGTCTGATGTCATGGTAAGATCGTACAACACTCCAGAGAAGTGGGTACCAGGAGATTGCAAGAGAGATAGGAAATTTACATTATGATGTTCATGTTGGTGATAATGTTGTAAAACGTCAAATTATCAATTACAGCCGTTAAACAGAAAGAGAGTAGAGCATGTGAATGTCAGAGAGGAGAAACTTAAAGAAGTAGTTAGATCAAATGAGTCAAATATTAACCAAGATGCTCCAACATCAAATGTAGATTCAGAACCAATTCATGTACCAGTACAAGATGAGGTTAAAGTGCATCTTAATAGGATTAACAGAGGAGAGCCCCCTGAGAAATTAGATTTATAAAGATTTTTACAATGTCAAGTTAAGGGGGAGGAGACTGTTATGTATTATTGTAATAATGTACTATATTATTTCAAGTGTTGCAGGTATTGCGCAACATTGCATCATATTGCATGAATAAAACATGTAATGCTTTGTACATAAGTGTAATGATTTATTTTGGTATTAGGATTCAAATATTTGTTGATTACCTCAAAGATAGGATGTAATTCTTTATAGTTTAGTACTGAAGTAGGATTTAAATCTTTTCAGAGCGATGCTCTTTTGTTTAGCAATGTTTTGGTTTTGTCAGATTGTGTATGACGCTCCACACACACTTAAGAGTCAGCTGTCATAGAGCAATGTAGTCATAGGTTTTATTAAACTTGTATTTTAAGAATACCAACGTATCAATAAATCCCACCAAGAAAAATTGACGACCAAAGATGGGATCAGCTGAGAAATAATTGCTAACAATTCTTCATCTATGTTCCAGGTAATTATTATGGTTGATAGAAACATCCTAACAACTCAGTAGGGCTTAATGAGAAATTCTTTTAAGATTTACAGTGTTTTAATTCTTACATTCTATCTTACCTCGAGTATTCTTCGCCCGTCCGGTCTTCAACAGTTGATTCTAATGTTAATTCATAAGACACGAACTCACGGACTCTTAAATTTCTTATTCCTGATCTAGATATTAATCTCTGGCATCATCGTTCAATTAGTTCGTTATGCATGTTGCATAGGATTTTTCATAACTTTGATCATCCTTTACATACAGATCTTTCGGACAGTTCCCTCCTGTTCACTAACGCTAAGCATGCAGAGGCTCAATACTGCACAGTATTCAAGAAGTTCTATTCCATCTGTGACCAAGTTGTGGAATGTTCTTCCTAATCGGGTAGTTGAATCAGAAGAACTTCTCAAAAGTTCAAACTTGCTGTAAATAATTTTATGTTGATCAGGTTGACATAAGTCCTTTTATATGTTTTTATGTTGTTACTGTTTTTGAAATATTTACTCCAATTGTTCATTATTTCTCATGGCATTTATTTAATTCCCTATTTGCTTTCCTCATTGTGATATTTTTCCCTGTTATAGCCGAGGGGCTTATAGCATCTGGCTTTTCCAACTAGGGCTTTAACTACAAAACTGATGACCCAGCGCCTAAGAAACTCACGTTTGAATGTGGAATGAAAAAGGAATACCTGTTGTCTTCCAGTGGATATATTGTTAACAAATTTACAAATACACATTTAAAGGTAGTGGTGTAAAAATAAACGCACATCATGAATTGGAGAAATATACATAATAAAATATAGGCCGACAAACCAAGTGAATAATTCTTAAAAATTTGAGAAGAATGGAATATAGTTTCCATGTGTATTTAGGGTTGTAGTGGCCTATTGGTAACATCTCTGCCTGGAAATTTGCTGGACGGGATATCAAGTCAGGCTTAAACTCGATAGTTTATTATAATTTTTGAAACCTCACCATCCTTGTGAGATAAGGATGTGTGGTATGGATGAGCCTATAAACCTACCTGCTGAGTCATGAGCAGCTATTCCCTGGGCAACTCTGGTCATAGCTTTGGGGGAGAGGGGACTCGAGTGCTTATCATATGCTTATCAATCAGCAAGCCGAGTTACAATATAGTGGTCAGCTAGTGACTATCTGAGTTACTGTTGGGATCTGCAATTTATGCATGGATAATATATGCATGTCTTTCCAACCTCCTACTCAATGGCCAAAAATGGCGCATTTGGCTTTCTTATTAGAGGTACCCCTCGAAAATCCTATATAATCAGGAACACATGGAAAACACACACACTCACATACAAATAAGACATATATTTTGGATACATTAATGTCTGGATTCTCTTAAGGACCTCGGGATCAGAGCCCCAGGTGAAATCATACAAACACAAGAGCTTATGACCGGCCGGGAGTCGAACTCTGGTCCAGCAAACTTTTATAGACAATGACTAAACCACATGGCCACGAAGAAAGATAAAAGTCAATGACAATTCTTTTGTACTTATACTTGTCAAATCAGTTATTTTTCTACTTAGAATTAAAATCAACCCATCTTCACCATCGTAGCTAATTGGCAGTTTGTGACTGTCTATATAAGTTTGCCGGACAAGGGTTCGACTCCCAGCCGGTCACAAGCTCTTGTCTTTGTGTGATTTCACCTGGGGCAGTGATCCTGAGGTCGTTAAGAGAATCCAAACATTAATGTATAAAAATATATGGTTTATATGAATATGAAAAAAACACGTCTAAATGTGCAAAATTTATCATAAATCGAAGGCCAAGTCACAAACTACCAATTAGCTACGATGGTGAAGATTAGTTGATTTAAATTCTAAGTACAAAAATACCTAAATTCGACAGGTATAAGACACAAGAATTGTCATTGACTTTTATCTTTCTTCGTGGCCAAGTGGTTTAGACACAGTCTATATAAGTTTACAGGACCAGGGCTCGATTCCCGGCCGGTCAAAAGCTCTTGTCTTTATGTGATTTCGCCTGGAGATCTGATCCCGAGGTCGTTAAGAGAATCCAGAGTTTAATGCATCAAAAATACATGTATATAAATATGAAAAAAACACGTCTAAATGTGCAAAATTTATCATTAATCGAATGCCAAGTCACAAACTACCAATTAGCTACGAATGTGAAGATAGGTTGATTTCAATTTCTAAGTAAAAAAATACCTGAATTCGACAGGTATAAGTACAAAAGAATTGTCATTGACTTTTATTTTTCTTCATGGCCAAGTGATTTAGTCACTGTCTATACAAGTTTGCTGGACTAGGGTTCAACTCCCGGTGGATCAGATGCTCTTGTCATTGTGTGATTACGCCTGGGGCTCTGATCCCGATGTCGTTAAGAGAATCCATACATTAATGTATCAAAAAAACATGGCTTATTTGAATATGAAAAAAAACACGTCTAAATGTGCAAAATTTATCCTTAATCGAATACCAAGTCACAAACTACCAATTAGCTACGATGGTGAAGATGGGTTGATTTTATTTCAAAGTAAAAAATACCAGAATTCGACAGGTATAAGTACAAAAGAATTGTCATTGACTTTTATCTTTCTTCATGGCCAAGTGGTTTAGTCACTGTCTATACAAGTTTGCCGGACCAGGGTTCGACTCTCAACCGGTCACAAGCTCTTGTCTTGTGTGATTTCACCTGGGGCTCTGATCCCGAGGTCGTTAGGCGAATCCAAACATTAATGTATAAAAAATATATGGCTTATTTGAATATAAAAAAACACCTCTAAATGTGCAAAATTTATCATTAATTGAATGCCAGGTCAAAAACTATCAATTAGCTACGTTGGTGGAGATGGGTTGAATCCAATTCTAAGTACAAAAATACCTGAATTCGACACGTATAAGTTAAAGAGAATTGTCATTGACTTTTATCTTTCCTCGTGACGAAGTGGTTTAGTCACTGTTTATACAAGTTTGCCAGACCAGGGTTTGACTCCCGGCCGGTCACAAGCTCTTGTCTTTGTGTGATTTTGCCTTGGGCTCTGATCCCAAGGTCGTTAAGAGAATCCAGACATTAATGCATCAAAAATATATGGTTTATTTGAATATGAGAAAATACATCTAAATGTGCAAAATTTATCATGTATATATATATATATATATATATATATATATATATATATATATATATATATATATATATATATATATATATATATATATATATATATATATATATATATATATATATATATACGTGTGTGTGTGAACATTGCAATTGCAATAGAATATATATACATAAGACATTTCCAAATATGTTATGCTTTTCACCAGATATACGTAAAAGCATTACAAAGTTTAGGTATAAGAACATATGATCATAGCATTAAATACGTTATAACAAACTTATATAATCAAACCATTTCAGAGTGATATTTGCACATTGTGACAAGCAATAGTATAGAAAGGAAAAATAAAATTGCATTGGACGGATAAAATATTTTTCAAGTTGCAAAAATATCTCCACCTTTAACAAAACCATCTATAGTCATCTGTTCCAGAATTTTTGATGTTATGTAAATAGAAATTTCTCTGTTATTTCTTCAAGGATTATCTAAAATACATTCCAGAAAAGTAATCAAATTCAGCCGATAAAAACAACCATTTCCTACTATGGAAAACACACGGCTCTGTAGTTCTTGAACTCACAAGGAACTTTATGAGTTTGCTATCTTTCGTCTGAAATTTTTTTCTCTGCCACGTTAGAAGACTTTTTAGCTGGAGCAGGGTAAAATTGAATGACAAACTTTCCTTTCATATAAGTTTCTGATCTGAGAAAATTTATTCTCTCATTCGCTATTGGATAACAGTTGATTATGACTCTTGTTTAAAGAGCAAATACATCTCTCTCTCTCTCTCTCTCTCTCTCTCTCTCTCTCTCTCTCTCTCTCTCTCTCTCTCTCTCTCTCTCTCTCTCTCTCTCTCATGTAAAATCTTTCTGTATTGTAATAGAAAACTCGTGTCACAAAAATTTCAATCACGTTTAGGAGAATGTCCTCGTGCTGCACTTGACTGGTGTTTTGTGTTCCCCTTTACTTGTCCTCGATCCCTGCTCAGACCGAAATGGAAGTCAGAGGAGAACCTGATATCGTCATCATGTTAAGATTTAACTTATTATAGATATAATAATGTGTGTTTCCCTTATAAGGAATATTTGATTTTACTAATGCCGAAAACTATCGACTGTTTCGTCATTACGCATTCACGTATTTCGAATATGCTCAGGAAAAATGCTTCGATTATTTTGAATATTTAAAGGATAATTTTCCTTTATCTAGGTAACTTCAACTTCAACAAATTACCAACAAAATAATAGTGAAACCTTAATAGTGTTAACTTTCCCTTATATGTCACAGATATTTTATAAAATGCGTTAGCCCTAATAAGTTTTATACGCCACTAGGAAGCAGGTCACAAGATTCTTCACCTGTGATCCACCCAATACAAGCTTGGGAGAGAGTGTATGTAAATTACTAACTCAATGTAGATTGTATGTAAAATGTTGCTATTCATTATCTAAAAAAGATCAAAGCCTTAGTGAGGTTAGATAATCACAGGGGGATTTGATTTGGGGCGACTTACATCTTAAAAGATATCACGTAGTAATAATAATAATAATAATAATAATAATAATAATAATAATAATAATTCATGTTTATCATAACATAAAGTCCCTGATCACACACGTACAAATAATGGTTTTAAGGGATTATCTGATGTCCCAATTGGAAAACCAATCTTACTTGTCATAACGCCAGGAAAATCTTTCTATACGATGTTTAATCAGTTACGACAATTTTGAGTAGATTCATTTATGATTTGCTCACAACCTGATTCAGAGGCAAAGTCCAAAGCTCTCAAGCCATAGCCATCAGTTCGGGAAACTGAATTTAACCATTCCCTATGATGAACACTGAAATCACCAACTTATGTTACGAAGACAATCGAAGATAGAGTCATCCATGTCTCGATTCCGGTATATCGAACACAAATAAAAGTTGTCATGCCTGACCCAAACTTCTATTACCTGAATATCATGACATCCATATTCATAGCATGACTTATGAGAAGCCCGATACTCAGTTTTGATATAAACGGTCATTCCCCTGGCCCTACCAATGGAATCCCATTTCAAAGTTATCAATATGGATTTGAAACGTGAAGTTTTTACCTCGATTAATTGATTATTTGATTTTTTTTTAGAATTACAAGAGCAATTTTTTACCAAGATAATATAGAAAAACTGCTACTTGACACATTTTAACTTTAGAATAAAAAAGAATTTAGATGTTTCATCGATCTAGTATAGAACAGGGCAACTCTGTCCTTTTCAACCTACTCTTTCAGATTTCTCTTCGCGACCAATTTAAAATTAATGTTACCTGCCCTTTTCTTTTTGAACAGAAAACAATTTGAGCAAACTTGAAAAAAAATACTTTTTATTAAAGTCTTGAAAAATAAAAAATAAAAACTATTATCTTGGTGCCATATACACCAAAAATTAATAAATAAATCCTGAAACCACAAAAAGTTGGTGTATTCTCTAAATTCATAAATATATTGACTTTTTTAGCAAATAAAAAAGATAGATTAGTATATAGACTCGAAGATCTAACCAGTATGATTTTACCCTAAGAACTGTTAAAAAATTCCCATCCTTGGTTCCTTTTCGTGGTCGACTGCATTCATTAAGAGAGAGAGAGAGAGAGAGAGAGAGAGAGAGAGAGAGAGAGAGAGAGAGAGAGAGAAGAGAGAGAGAGAGAGAGAGAGAGGGAGAGAGAGAGAGAGAGAGAGAGAGAGAGAGAGTTCCTTTTATCTTTTCCCTAAAAGGAGACGTGCCAAGGAACTCTTCTCCCCACACTGGAAACAAGAGTAAGGTTGTCGTAAACCTTCCATTTGTGATTGCAGTTTCAGCTGATTCTTTTCTAACAATTCGTCATGAAGATCCACCGCGTAATTCCTCAGAGATGCTTTAGTCTGCTCCTCGGTCTGAGTTGTTATCTTTTCCTTTTGATAAGTTGACATTTTGGAATTTATTAATTTTTCTTTCTTAGCCCACTAGTGTTGGATAGAGACAACTGATGTGTCCGAGAATGTAAGACTGAAGTAAAACAAGAGAGAAACAAGAGCAAAATTGATAGCCATCAAGTAGTATAAACTCTATAAAACCACTTCTCGAAATAAGAAATATCGGGAAAAAAAGTCTATACAAATTATCAATGATGTTATCCACTGTTCTTTACATCACCACACAAAATAAGCCAATCCGAAATTTATAATTTTCTGGTTCATTTAGAAAAAAACATACAAAAAAAGATAACTGTTCAAAGTGCGCACTATTACTTAAGCGTGTGGGATTACAGTTTGAATTTTTAGTTACAAAGTACATGAAAAGCAATAAACAAAATATGTCTCTCTCTCTCTCTCTCTCTCTCTCTCTCTCTCTCTCTCTCTCTCTCTCTCTCTCTCTCGCATTACTGTATGCTGTGATCCGAGAAATTAGCGGATTTAACGCGGATAACAAAAGGCTATTGCGAGCAATATAGCTACAAGTTTTCGTGATTAGTCGGTGATTAGTTTGAGGTCAGAAAAGTGGGATAAAACATCGGCATAGAAACGGTTATCTTGTGAATTACTAAAAATCTTAACAAGATAGCGAGGTATAACACAAGAAAGGCATGAAGGGATATAGCTGCAATCAGCAAGAGTAAATTCCATGAGTTGACGCAACAAGAACTAGACCTCCTAATAACAAAGATCGCTAATAGCTCCAACCAGTGTGACGGAAAAATATTCTCAAATATATTGGAATACTATGATCCAACAAACTGGAGGAAGTCTGCGGAAAACATCATCAAAATTATAGAAGAAATTCTAAAGAAGATGCAGGTGATAAGATGACTTATAAAGAAAGTTTACATCAATCAGCACATTCCATCAAAGAACAATAAGAAGTCCAATATGGGGAATATGCTGATTGATGCAATGGGAAAAAGAATGCCAAAATGGTGCAATACATGTAAGATGTGGTACAGCATAGTTAATCCGCAACAATTTATTAGGAAATGCAATGCATGTCATGTACCAACACACCCTACTTGCGCTGAAGTACAACAAAAAATAAATAATAAAGACACAAAGGTATTCTGCTCAACATACTTAGTCTGCAAATAGTTGAAGAAGAAGAAGAAGAAGAAGAAGAAGAAAAAGAAGAAGAAGAAGAAGAGAATATGTGTAAGGTTGCAGAAAAAAATCATTGATACAACATATGATGCCATTCAACAACATACTTACAAAGAAATAAATCATCAGATGGAAACAAATAATAGACCCAAGAGAATCTACCCGGACCTACATACTTTTAGGGAAGTGCAAGAAAAAAAAAAAAATATATTCTGCAATTCACTGAAGAGGTAATTGCAGATTTGGCGAAAAATGCTACTACAAGCATCCAAAGATATGCCATAATTTTTAAATATATGGTAAATGTGCATATTTAGATGGATATGGAGACAAATGCAGAGATCTCCATCCAAAAATATGCAAAAACCTGAAAGAAAAAAAAAAGAGGAGGCAAATTCAACAAAAATTGTCGAAATATGCAACCTGCAGCAATGATTGAAAGTCAGAAAATTCAAAGGTAAACAGACAAGAAAAATAAAAGCAAAAATCAAACAAAAAAGAAACAAAAAAACAAGCCAAGCATATACCGCGCTATGCACAAAAGGCCCAAGATACAATGCCTCTCAACTCCAATATGCACAATTATAGCCCAACTAAAAAGAATACATCTATAATGCCAGGGGTTGGTGCAGATATGGGGATAAATTCAGGTATGCACACAGAAATAAATATGAAGGCGAAAGAGCAAATATAATAGAACAGTTGGATTTTTTAATTGCAGAATTCTGGGAAATGAAGAAAAGAACATCATATCAGAACAGGAAGAAAACATGGGAGAATCCATATTATCACCAATATTAGATAATGGGAATAAACACAAACCATCATAGTGATGAATGCACAGGGTTTAGTCACGAGTAACTCTAAAAGGAAAATGGAGTTCTTAGAAGAACTAACCCAAATTGAAAAAAAATAGATATAATAAATATAAGTGAAACATGGTATTCCCAAGAGACTGGCAGTGATGACCAGATAAAGGGTTTCCAAACATATAGAGCAGACAAAACAAATAGGAATCAATGAGGAACCACAATATATTGAAGAGCCATAAATCAAGGAAAAATATGTGAGAAATACAGCAACATAGAATGTAAATTGATTACGTTAGAATTTGAATATGAAAAATTAGTGAATATTGTAGTTTACAGCCCACAAATACTAAGGAGTTTGACATAATAATAGAAAAAATAGATGATATATATAGAAACCATAAAGACTGGAATATACTCCTATCCGATGATTTTAACTTTCCTTTCGTGAATTGGAAAGAACGAATAGAAGAAAGTGGTTGTATATTAAACATATAAAAAAGAGAGTCAATAGTAGCGCAGAAGATAAAAGGCAATTTGAAAAGCTTCAAGATATGCTATTAGAACATATGTAACAAATAAACCACATACCAACAAGAAAGGACAATGTCTTAGAATTGGTATTTATGAATGAGGTGAATTATGATAAAGAAATAATAGTGCATAATACGGGAATTTCAGACCACAATGTCATAAAATTAACAGTCCATTCCAAAGCAAGTGAGCACAGATATAATCAAAGCACAAAACGATGGGAAGGATATGGAAAATATAATTTTTATAGTAAGAATATAAAATGGTCAGAAATAAATGAAGAATCGAAAAAAAGATTGGAAATATGTACTTGTAAGTGATAATATATAGGTAAATACGGATATACTGTACAAAATACTGGAGAAAATTTTTGAAAAATATGTACTGAAAAACAAAAAGTAATCATCAGACACGCATATCAGGACACAGAAAGATCTTATTTCAGAAAATTAGAAAGTGGAAATAAAAAGATATATGGAAAATGATGGAAATAAAAAGTAAGATAGAAAATGCAGAACAAAAGATTATGCAATGGAAAGAAAATGAAATAAGGGACTTTGAAGAAAGGACACTTCAAAATATCAAGAAATAAACCCCAAAGTACTTTACTCCTATGCAAAAAAGATGAATAAAGGGAGATTAGAAATAAGCCCTCTAAGAATTGAAGGACGGTTAACGAATGATAAAAACGAAATATGCAACATATTAGCAGAAAAAATATAAGAGTGAATTCAAGCGAAGAATATAGAATGAGAATATTGAAACAGAAATGAGAGAAGAAAATATTGAATATCCAACAGATATAGATATTAATGAAGCAGATATTGTGCAGGCTATAAGCGAAATTAAAAATGGATCGGCGGCCGGGCCAGATAGAGTTCCAGCGATTTTGTTGAAATAAACTGCACACACTATCGCAAAGCCTCTTGCAATACTGCTAAGACAAAGTGTAGATATGAGCGAGATATATGTTAAACATTAATTAGCATATATAACCCCTATCTTCAAAAGTGGATCAAGACTAGAGACAAGCAATTACAGACCTATTAGTCTAACATCATATATTATGAAAGTGTATGAAAGGGTAATAAAAAAGAAAATAATGAATCATTTGGTTAAAAATAATCTATTTAATATAGGTCAACACGGTTTTGTGCCTGGAAAAGGTACACAAACCCAACTGATAGCACACCATGAAAACATATGCAAAAATATGATATATGAAAAAGACACGGATGTGGTCTATCTAGATGTTGCAAAAGCCTTTGACAAGGTAGACCATAATATATTTGAGAAAAATGAGAAAACATAATATTTTGTGAAAGATAGGAAAATGGATAAAAGAATTTCTACAAAAACAGAAAACAGATAGTGGTTGCAAATGACGAGAAATCAGATGAAGCTCAGGTAATATCTGGCGTGCCACAGGGTACGGTATCAGCTGCATTGCTGTTTGTTATTATGATCTAAGACATAGACTGTAATGTTAAAGACTCTGTAGTGAGAGGTTTAACCGATGACACAAGAATAAGTAGAAAAATTACCTGTGATGAAGATAGGAACTCATTGCGAAAAGATCTAAACAAAATATATGATTGGGCGGATATAAGTAGGATGGTATCTAACTCTGATAAACTTGAATTCAATAAATTATGGAAACAGAGAAGGAATGGTATATGCATACAGGGGACCTAATAACAACCAAGGAAGCAATTAAAGACCTTGGTGTAATGTTAAATAGGAATATGTTATGCAACGACCAAATAGCCACACTGTTGGCTAAATGTAAAGCAAAAATGGGAATGCGATTCAGACACTTTAAAACAAGAAAAGCTGAACACATGGTTACGCTTTACAAAACTTATGTACGTAGTGCACTCGAGTACTGCAATGTGATATGGTAATCACATTACCAAAAGGATATTGCACAAAAAGAGAGTGTACAAAGGTCCTTTACTGCTAGAAAAGAAGAAGTTAAGGACCTTGACTACTGGGAAAAGACTGCAATTCTTAAAATTGTACAGTCTAGAAAGAAGAAGAGAGCACTACATGATAATACAGGCATGGAAGCAAAAAGAAGGAATTACTGAAAACATCATGGAGCTAGAAATATCAGAAAGAGCAAGCCGGGGTAGATTAACAGTTCCCAAAACTTTACCAGGAAAACTAAGGAACGCACACAGGACATTAATCCGCTACGCACCAGCATCGATAATGCAGCGACTATTTAATGTGCTACCAGCTCATCTAAGAAACACATGTGGAGTGAGCGTAGTTGTGTTTAAGAATAAGCTCGATAAATACCTAAGATGCATCCCAGACCATCCTAGACTGGAAGATGCAAAATACACCGGGAGATGCATTAGCAACTCTCTGGTTAATATACGAGTTGCTTCACACTGAGGGATCTGGGGGAACCCAAACAGAATAAGGCAATAAGGTAAGACTCTCTCTTTGTGTTGCTCAGTGCAGTCTGATTATAGGAACTACATAAAACTCACCCTAAACGATAAACTTGCTTTTTCAAAGATTCCTATAAGAAAACATTGATAACATTTAAAGACCAAACACAGTTTGGTGGTCAAATGTGAATGTAAATATCACAGACAATATAATAAATAGATATATTTTCACCAAAGCGAATGTGTGTTTTTTTCTCTTTTTTTTGTTGTTGAATAGGCTGGCATAAACCTTTCTTCATAGTTTATATATGGCAGATCTATTTTACATTTGCTACTGATCTTAAAATCTTTTATATTGATCATTCTTTACTACACTTATAACTTATTTATTTACTTATTTCCTTTCCTCACCGGCGTAAAGGTTTCAAGCTACCCCAAGTTTCCAGCTACCTGACCCCCGGTAGCTTGAAACCAGTTTCAGATTACCGGTGTACTGGATTCAAATTACCCCCTCCAAATCTTACCCCCCGGTAGTTTGAAACCGGATTCAGACTACCGGGGGGGGGGGGGGGAAGGGTGGTAACTTGAAACCGGTTTCAAGCTACCCCCGGGATTAATTTGAAACCGGTTTTAAGCTACCCCCCTGGTTTCAAACTACCCCCCTCGTTTTTGCGCAGGATCTCATCATTTATATTATTAATAAATTGCTTTTAATCATGGTCAACACAATCATTAGGTTATATGTATATACATGTACTGTTTCACCTATTGGTATCGTTTATTAATATTCACCCTTTATCCGTTTTATGTTTATATCTTAGCTAATAAATGTCGGAATTTCCGCTACCAGTCGTGGGCGCATATTTTTCCGAAACAGGGCTGACGAGGTGGAATTTGATTTTGACGGTTATTTTTCCATCATTTGAAACATTTCATATTTATATTGCAAGCAAATATTATATAAGGTATAATCAACATATTGATCATAAGTATATATGAATACACATATCATATATATATATATATATATATATATATATATATATATATATATATATATATATATATGTATATATATATATATATATATATATATATATATATATACATATATATATATATATATATATATATATATATATATATATATATATATATATGCATATACAGTATATATATATATATATATATATATATATATATATATATATATATATATATATATATATATATGCATATGTATATGTATATATATATATATATATATATATATATATATATGCATATACACGCATATATATATATATATATATATATATATATATATATATATATATATATAGATATATATATATATATATATATATATATATATATATATATATATATATATATATATATATATATATATTTATATATGCATTTACGCACACACACATATATTTATATGCATATACACACACATGTATATATATATATATATATATATATATATATATATATATATATATATATATATATATATGTATGCATTTACGCACACACACACACACACATATATATATATATATATATATATATATATATATATATATATATTTATATATATATATATATGTATATATATATATATATATATATATATATATATATATATATATATATATATATATATATATATATATATATATATATATATATATATATATGCATATACACACACACACACACATATATATATATATATATATATATATATATATATATATATATACATATATATATATATTTGTATGTATTTTGTAAATACTCTATCATTCATGATATCTGTAAATAATTGACACTTTTAATAAAGCAAGATTGTAAGTAATTATAACATTTTTAATAAAACTAGATACAGCACATGCTGTTTGCTTCTACTGTACCTACATTGGTTGTTTGTGTACGAAAACACCTGGACTACGGTAAAGTCGTTTCACTTTATAGCCTTCTATAAATTACATTGAACACAGGTTGTGTTATTAATCTCATAACTGTTGTTACTGATGTTACTGATTTTAGCCTAAAGTCAGGCAGCTGTGTGTTATCATGGGCTAAATCAAATCCTATTTAAAGCATCTTCCAGAGTAGTAAGTGATGGATTCTTGTATGGATTTATTTTTCTCTGTTGTTTATCTCGAAATGGAAAATTATTGAAAATCTGAGGGATAAAATGTTTAAGAATTTTCCCTGAGATGTATCATAAAGAAAAAAAAAACTCACAACATAGTTACCTGTACATTTCCATGCGGTTTATATAAGACTTCTGCCCATTTGTCATAGCTCCATTCTTTCTTATTACTCATTACATCAAATGAAAAAACAACAATACCTAGTAATCGACACTTCATACCATCTTTAAAGTCCTCTGGTTTATAATGAATTGAGCTAATAGTAGCTAACACACGTTAATTCTGTCTGCACGACAACATGCATGTTGGTAATTTATATTAGAGCTTTTATTCTTCACGTGCATAGCATCCAAATACTACGAAGTTACTATGCATTATCACTGACAGAATATATGAATAAACAAAAAGATATATGGACACAAGGAGTTCTATTGTTATATTGCATCTATGGGTAGAGTCAAACCATTTTAAGAGCAAACTCGGAGCCCAATAGCAGCATTGCCAGTTCTCTTTGGTCATTTTCAAAGCACACCTGGCTTGACCGCTTTAATCTATGGGCGAGCCAAGAAAAGGAGAAAAGGGTCAGCTAATAAGTCATTCACCCGTATTTGAACGGTCTAACAATATAATCCTTTAATTTAATACTCTCTCCAAGTTGTTTCCTTTGCTCTTTTCATTTTCAACCACGTGGTGACAAGTTGAAACTCTTGAATATAACAAAGAGCAAAATTGTTATAAAACGATTATCAAACTAAGAGAAATAATCTTAATTTTGATATCAAATTAATTCAATTCTCAATTCTGATTGATTATTAAAAGACAGGATTCTTTACAAAGAATTTAATTAACTATGTTTAATATGGTATGTTTACATAGGTGATTATATTGTTTTAGAATTTATTTAATTAATCGACAAAATTTTTTTACAACAAAGGTTGTGTAAGCCAAGGTCTATCAAACGTGGTTATGGTGACTTCGTAAGAAGATGTTAGTGATATCACGAAAGATTCAACGAATCAGTTAATTCAGAAAATTTTCATGTCTTCCTTTATAATATTATCAGTATGCTTAATACCCTTGACCTAATTTTCATTGCAAATCTGAAGCAAAGTCGTTTTTGATATGTTGGTTGCATCTGTGACACGTTTGATGTCTTGGTCAATTCCAATTTCATTATCATTTTCCCATTTAAAAAAACTGATAGACATTGTATGCCATTTTTCTTTCTTCTGGGCGGAAAACACGACGCTGAGAATTTACCATGGTTTTTACGGAAGCCTATTGTGCAAGATAGTGAATGAGGAAGCTAATCTTCATCAATAGGATTTGACCGAAGGTCTCAGTGAACTGACCCCGTGAAGATGTGGCAATGTGTATGCCATATCCCCTAGTTTGTCATTTTCCTTCCATTGTCTTAGTGAAGCGAAAGCATCAGGATTAAGGAGAATCGGCACCGCCGCAAATGAGTTTTGGTGATTGACACCTTAAGCTGCACGTTGGCTGCCCCTGTATATATATATATATATATATATATATATATATATATATATATATATATATATATATATATATATATATATATATATATATATATATATATATGCATTTGTATAAATAATAAGATAATCATCACCATTTATTCTGAGTGATTTTTGTGTCAATTTCTCCAGGCATATTGCCGCCCGAAGCTCATGCACCTAAAGCACATGAATGGAATCGATTGGAGATAACTAGAAAAAATAAGGAGAAAAAAAAATCTGGACAATCAAGCGCACACTGAAATAAAAAGAAGTTTTACCTTGCCGTTATCACTATACCTTAAATGATAGTGTGTAACTTCAAATATTGTGTATTAGTGAATTATATGACACGTTAGTTCTTAAATACGAAAATATCAACAATCACACGAACACTGAAATAAAATAAAATATTACCTCGCTATTATCACAAAACCTTAAATTACAGTCTGTGACTTTTAACAATATTTGGTCTTAAATACAAAATTAAACTACTTTTTCTACTGCTGCGAAGCCAGCAATAAATGCATGATACATATTTGCGATGTCACATGAATTATTTATCACTCTGATGACGGGGTAACTTGAAAACAGAGGTGGTAACTTGAAACCGGTAATCTGAAACCAGTTTCAAGTTACCGTGCGGAGGGGGTAGTTTGAAACTGATGGTAACTTGAAACCTTTACACCGGTGTAAAGGATTCAAGTTACCCCCCGTTTCAAATTACCCCCCCGGTAACTTGAAACCGGTTTCAGATTACCGGGGGGGTAGTTTGAAACCGGTTTCAAGTTACCCCCTCTGTTTTCAAGTTACCCCCTCATCAGAATGATAAATAATTCATGTGACATCGCAAATATGTATCATGCATTTATTGTTGGCTTCGCAGCAGTAGGAAAAGTAGTTTAATCTGGTATTTAAGACCAAAAATTGTGTATTAGTGAATTATATGACACGTTAAAAGTCACAGAGTGTAATTTAAGGTTTTGTGATAAAGGCGAGGTAAAATTTTATTTTGTTTCTGTTCGTGTGATTGTTGATATTTTCGTATTTAAGACCTAAAGTGTCATATAATTCCCTAATTCACAATATTTGAAGTTACAGACTTTCATTTAAGGTTTAGTGATCACGGCGAGGTAAAACTTTATTTTATTTCAGTGTGCGCGTGATTGTCGAGATTTTTTATTTTTTTTTTATTTTTAATTAACTGGCCTTATCTTTCAATTAAACACAAACTATGACGCATCTAACTTTATACAAAACAATTATTAAGTAAAAAAAGATAGATATTACCCGTAAAAATATTTGAAATCAAAACCATCATAATGAACCCTGTTTTAGCATTACATGGAAAAAAATATTTACTAAATTAAATATTAAGAAAAAAAAATGGGAAAATGGTAATGAAATTGTTAAATTTGGAATTGACCAAACAATCAAACGTGTCACAGATGCAGCCAACTTATAAAAAACGACTTTGTTTCAGATTTGCAAGGCAAATTGGGTCAAGGGTATTAAGCATACTGATAACATTATAAAGGAAGACATGATAAATGGTCTGAATGAACTAATTTATTGAATCTTTTGTGATAGCACTAACTTCATCTGACGAAGTCACCATAACCACGTTTGCTAATATAACCTTTGTTGTAAAGAAATTAATTTTGTGGATTAATTAAATAAATTCTAAAACAATACAATCACCTACGTAAATATACCATATTAAACATAGTTAATTAAATCCTTTGTAAAGAATCCTGTCTTTTAATAATCAATCAGAATTGAGAAATGAATTCATTTGATATCAAAATTAAGATTATTTCTGTTAGTATGATAATCGTTTCATAACAATTTTGCTATTTGTTATATTTAAGAGTTTCAACTTGTCCCACGTGGTTGCAAACAAAAAGAACGAAGGAAACAATTTAGGGAGAGTATCAAATTAAAGGATTATATTCTTAGACCGTTCAAATCCGGGTGAATGACTTATTAGTTGACCCTTTTCTCCTATTCTTGGCTCGCCCATAGATTAAAGCGGCTAAGCCAGGTGTGCTTTAAAAATGACCCAAGAGAACTGGCAATGCCGCTATTGGGCTCCGAGTTTGCTCATAAAATGGTTTGACTATACCCATAGATGCAATATAACAATAGAACTCCTTGTGTCCATATACATCTTTGTTTATTCATTTATTCTGTCACTGATAATGCATAGTAACTTCGTAGTATTTGGATGCTATGCACGTAAAAAATAAAAGCTCAAATATAAATTACCAACATGCATGTCGTCGTGCAGACAGAATTAACGTTGTGTAAGCTACTGTTAGCTCGATTCATTTTAAACCAGAGGACTTTAAAGATGGTATGAAGTCTCGATTACTAGGTATTGCTGTTTTGTCATTTGATGAAATGAGTAATAAGAAAGAATGGAGCTCTGACAAAGGGGCAGAAGTGTTATATAAACCGCATGGAAATGTACAGGTGACCATGTGGCGAGGTCTTTTTTTTTTCTTTATGATACATTTCAGGTAAAATTCTTAAACATTTTATGACACCGTTTTTCAATAATTTTCCATTTCGAGATCAACAACAGAGAAAAAAAATCCATACACGAATCCATCACTTACTATTCTGGAAGATGGTTTAAATAGGATTTGATTTAGCCCATGATAACACACAGCTGCCTGCCCTTAGGCTAAAATCAGTAACAACAGCTATGAGATTAACAAAAGCTGTGTTCAATGCAATCCATAGAGGGCTATAAAGTGTAACGACTTTACCGTAGTCCAGGTGTTTTCGTATACAAACAACCAATGTAAGTGCAGTAGAAGCAAACAGCATGTACTGTACCATGTTTTATTAAAACTGTTATAATTGCTTATAATCTTGCTTTATTAAAAGTGTCAATTATTTACAGTTATCATGAATGATATAGTATTTACAACATACATACAAATACATATACATGTATTATATGTATATATATATATATATATATATATATATATATATATATATATAAATATATACAGTATATATATATATATATATATATATATATATATATATATATATATATATATATATATATATATATATATATATATATATATACACATATATATACACACACACACACATATATATATATATATATATATATATATATATATATATATATATATATATATATATATATATATATATACACATATATATACACACACACACACATATATATATATATATATATATATATATATATATATATATATATATATATATATATACATATATATATATATATATATATATATATATATATATATATATATATACTGAATATATATACAGTATATATATATATATATATATATATATATATATATATATGTATGTATACATATATACTTATGATCAATATGTTGATTATACCTTATATAATATTTGCTTGCAATATAATTATGAAATATTTCAAATAATGGAAAAAATAACCGTCAAAATCAAATTTCACCTCGTCTTCCTGTCTCGGTCAAATATGCGCCCATGACTGATAATGGAATATCCGACATTTATTAGCTAAGATATAAACATAAGACGGATAAAGGCTGGATATTAATAAACGATACCAATAGGTGAAACAGTACATGTATATACATATTACCTAATGATTGTGTTGACCCTGATCAAAAGCAATTTATTAATATTCATAAATGATGAGATCCTGCGCAAAAACGATGGGGGTAATTTGAAACCAGGGGGGTAGCATAAAACCGGTTTCAAATTACCCCCGGGGGTAGCTTGAAACCGGTATCAAGTTACCCCCCGGTAGTTTGAATCCGGTTTCAAATTACCGGGGGGTAAGATTTGGAGGGGGTAATTTCAAACCGGTACACCGGGAAAGTAGTTTGAAACCGGTTTCAAGCTACCCCCCCCCCTGTTTTCAAGTTACCCCCTCATCGGAATAGAAAATAATTCATTTGGCAGTGTACATATGAATCCTGCATTTATTGCTTACTTCACCGTAGTAAAAAAAAAAAAAAAAAAAAAAAAAAAAAAAAAAAAAAAAAAAAAAAAAAAAAAAAAGTTAAGACAAAATATTGTATAGGCCTATTGGTGAATTATAAGACACGTTAGAAGCCACAAATTCTGTCATGTAAGGTTTGGTTATAACGACGAGGTAGAGAATTATTGTACTGCGCGTGTGATTGTCGAGAATGTTTTCTTTTGTCATTTCAAGTGGATTCAGTCCATGTACTTCAGGTGTATGGGCTTCACACGGCAATATGCGTAGAGAAATTGACACAAAAATCCGCAACAGGATTTACACTTTGTCGCTATACTCTGTCAAATTTACGAAGATTAAGATGTACCTAAAGACAAAATACACACATTGCTATATTTCCGACATTGTGTTTCGAAAATAAAGAGAAAAGGATGCCATTTGATGGTTTTAATGAATAGAATTACTTTAAATGTTACACTTTAATTATATAAAATAAACTCAGCTTCTAATAGTTATACCTTTGTAGCATTATTCAGTCGTACTGTAATGAACAAATAAATGAGACAAAATTGCCAATTTTCCGATATAGTTTCTCAGTTCAGCATTGGACATTCATTAATCTGCTTTCGTCAGAAAGTATTCCTTGCGGAAAGGTACTGGCAGGAACAACTTGCGACGAAAGTAGCTTGATGCTTTAGCTCCACACCCAGATATATATATATATATATATATATATATATATATATATATATATATATATATATATATATATATATATATATATATATCACAAACGCTATAACAGACATGCCTCAAAGATTATAGCCAATCAAGGGAAACACGCATAAAGCATCATAAACTTTTCATCAGCCAGACTTACTGGTCAAGCACGAGAGATTGTTTATAATGTTTCGATATATTTTGCTTTAGAAAAACAAAAAGGAGGTCCTGTTACTGATGTTTCTAAAGCAAATTTTCACATAGCAGAAGCAACCAAGTTAAGCAAAACTTCTATCATAGTAAAATGAACAGTGATATAATTTTAAACAATGGTTCGGTAAGCATATGCTACCGAATATCTTCCCATCTTCCATACTTGTAATGGTAACGCATCTTATCATAGAGCAAAATTAGATAAACCTCCAACAGCATCAAACAATAAGGGACAAGTAAAATAATGGCTCATCAATAAAGCTTATCACCAAGACACAATATGTTAAAATCTTAACTTTTGGAATTGGTCAAGGAATACTCCCTGAATATTGATAATGCTTACGTGATTGGTATAATGCATTTGAAAATGGTCACAAGGTTATTCGTCTTCCTCCGTACTATTGCCGATGTAATCCAATACAACATATTTGGCCACAAGTGAAGGCCTTTGTAGCAAAAAAAAAAAAAAATCCAGATAGTAGATTTAAGGGGAGGGCTACTTTTAGAAGAATCAGTGCATTCGGTGACCAAAAGAAAGGAAAGGGCTAATATCGTAAAACATCCTGAGAAATTACAGGAGGACGATGCATAGCAAGACTATGATCTATAAACATATTGAGCCTTCAATAATGAGTGTAGACTCCTCTGATGGGGAATCGTCTTGGAAACTCACGTTGTCATCTATATCAGCAAAGAAGTTCTGGTGTATGTCCATAGACTAATTTCAAAGTAAAATTTAGATGTATAAAGTTATTTGCATTCTCCTGCATTATTATTATTATTATTATTATTATTATTATTATTATTATTATTATTATTATTATTATTATTATTATTATTATTAGCCAAGCTTCAAAAGGAAAAAAATAAGGAAAAGAAATAAAGGAAGGATATGAAGATAAAATACATAAATAACAAAAATGCAAATGGGTATTGTATCATTAGAGAAATAATAAAAACAAGTTGATAGCAAGAAAATATAGCGAGCATATTGATCTGTCAAAAAATTAATAAGATAACTATTGTAAAAGACAGTATGACAAAGCAAAACAAAGAAACATTGCAGCTGTAGCATTCAGAAAAGATATATTTTTTTAATAGGTGATCGATTCCCAAAGGAGATTACTAAAAGAATTTAGTGAGGTGAGAAGGAATACTATTAACTCTAAAATATGGCACCGCATGTTTTTGTCTTTAGATACACTTTGACCTTCGTAAATTTATCAGAGTATAGTCTTCTAAGATAGAATTTCTCGTTTTCCGAAGCCTCTTGTGGGTACTTAGCGTTGACTACATAGTGTTAATCAAATTAAATGATATGGAGGTTGTCCGATTTCCTATCACCAGCCATATTGACAACTTTTTGCACAAGTGATGCTACGATCTGGTTAATCTGGATATTATATACATCCTAACACCAGAGATCAGTAGCTTACTACCACGTATAAGATAATCAGATAAAAAACAAAGGGGGTTTGATTTTTCGGGCCGAGGACGAAAAATTGTCATCGTAACTGTAGTCCTCTTTGTGGTCATTCCGATGAATTAAGGAACGCTTGACTTAGATAGACCTTGTATTATACAATAAGAAAATTTACACACTGAATGAGTCTCGAGTTCGTTTTGAAAACAAAATAAAACGTAAATGATGGCCGTATCAAGCGTGCTTTCATCACTGTACTTATATAAGAATCGCAAAGAAGATCAAAACAATAAACGGATAAAGACACATCAATAAATTATACCAATAACCTAATCATTTTGTGTTGATTGTGAACAAATGAAACTGATTAACATTAATAAACCAGGGGGGGGGGGTAGCTTGAAACTGGTTTCAAATTACCACCCCGGTAGCATGAAACCGGTTTCAAATTACCGGGGGTAAGATTGGAGGGGGTAATTTGAAACCCCTACACCGGGATATTTTTCACTGGCGGTCGGTTCCCTTGGACTTAAAGCACACTAGCGTTGTAGGTTGGCTAATATTACTAATACTAATGATAATAATATTGGAAGGGCAAGGAAGTTAATCTTTTCGGAATGAGAATTAAGCTTTAAAGAACTCTCTTTCCAAGTTACTTTATTGCATATGCAAGCCCGTTAATATTTAGGATTATATGCAAAGGCATGTAAAAAAGGATCTCCTATTAATATAATATATTAGTCTTTATATACTTCGAACTTTTGTCCCAAATCAATTCTACTTTTTGGAAAAATACACAATCAGACTGAAATGTAACACACAAGTATTATTACTATAATTTTTACGAGCTAAGCAACAACCCAAGTTGGAAAAGCATGATTCTAAAACCCCAACAGCTCTAACAGGGAAAAATAGCTCAATACGATAAGGAAATATATAAACAATATAAGAAGTGATGAAATATTTAAATTATTTATTTTACAAACATTAACTACATTGAAACAGATATTTGATATATAATCTATAAAAGGACTTATGTAAGCCTGTTCACAATATAAACATTGTTTGCGAGTTTGAACTTTTGAAGTTCTACTGATTCAACTACCCAATTAGGAAGATCATTCCTCAACTTGGTCACAGCTGGAATAAAACTTCTAAAGTACTATATAGTACTGAGACTCATGATGGAGAAGGCTGACTATATATATATATATATATATATATATATATATATATATATATATATATATATATATATATATATATATATATATATATATATATATATATATAGACATTATATATATATATATATATATATATATATATATATATATATATATATATTTACTTTTTTATGTGTAATTGTATATACATGTGTGTTTGTAGATGTACATATGCATATAAAGATAGGGCTAGAAACCACATAATCAAATACATAAATGATTCAACTTAAATAGATGTTTTAAAGACCTAAAGTGAAACGAAATATAGACTCATCTCTGCTTCATGGTGTTTATTTACCTTCTTTTACTTAATTCTCATCTAGATTTACTTCGCCCAAACCCATTAAACTTTACACGGAATACTCGTCCATTTACTTAATTTGTCTTTGCAATCGCTGGTTCTCTATAAAAAAAAAAAACAATCGTTAATTTTTCATTCACATTAAACTAGTTCCAATAATTGACATGACAGAAGCCAAGATACATGAATACAGAGAGCAATGATTTTTTTTTTTTTTTTTCGGAAGAACACCTTCAAAGAGAAGGACAAAGCAGAGAGCTGCAAACCATTCGACTATTCGTTACCCAAGTATGCATGCGTTACAAAAAAACAGTCCTCCATTATATTGAGGACATATCATAGTATTATTTTCCTCTCAAGGATGGCTTACAGGGGTCATACTAAATGAGAGTAAGGCTTGAAGGGATTCCATTATATAAAGAACGTTTATCTCATTTACTTTGTTGAATATTATCATCACCTCTATTGATTACAGTAGGAGAAATTAGGGGAATTTATTCAGATATAATATATAATTTTCCTTTCAAAAAGTTTTTAGTTGTACGTTATTCTTGAAAACTTGAATTTCTGTATAGCATTGTTCCACTTGGATGGTTTTAAATCGCCTAACTTCTATACATTCAAACGATAGTGTCTGGTGTCCGATCTGTTATTTATGTTGAGAGAGAGAGAGAGAGAGAGAGAGAGAGAGAGAGAGAGAGAGAGAGAGAGAAAATCCATGAAAAAAATACATGCACATAACTCTATGGTACTTATGATATACAATAGAACTCTCATTTCTCTTTTAGATAAAAAAGAAACACAACTGATATCTATCATTATTATATGGGTGACGTACAAAATATGCGCTTGCTTAATAAACCCCTATCTTTGTAAGACTTGTTGATACCAGGAATGAAACTGGTCATGTGCAAGCAACAATATGTCAAGAGCTAGTGCTAGGATTGAACTCAGGAAGAACCATTGCGGAAAATAAATGGCTATTTTCATTAAAGGAATAAAAAGTTTTCACACACCCTTTAAAACAAGGAAATGATATAAAAAAACAAGTATTACAATGCTCAAAGAGACATATTTCTTTGGTAGTACTGATGAAAAAATTTTGTAACATTTCTAATTTTAATCTTCATACTCAAAGGGCCCAAAAGTAAAACCTCTCTTCGTCGAAGGTATTTGATGTTCCTGCAAGAGTCCGAAGGGAATATATTATGTAAAAAAAAATAAATGATTCAATGGGTTATAATTAGGAATTTCTTGATATTGGAATGTCATCGGGGAATGTCGATGAAGAATGGACGTTTAGAAATTGTCTTTGTAGTTTTGGCTTTGAAGAGTATGCGACCGTGTCTTTTGATTTTTAAGTGTTTCTCTTTTTTCGAAGAGAGAGAGAGAGAGAGAGAGAGAGAGAGAGAGAGAGAGAGAGAGAGAGAGAGAGAGAGTTCTGAAGGAAGGACTGACGAAGATCAAACATGAAAAAATTTAAATTCAAAGAGAGAGAGAGAGAGAGAGAGAGAGAGAGAGAGAGAGAGAGAGAGAGAGGAGAGAGAGAGTTCTGAAGGAGGGATACACGAAGATTTGATTTCAAAAGAATAAAAGTAAAATCCACAAAGAGAGAGAGAGAGAGAGAGAGAGAGAGAGAGAGAGAGAGAGAGAGGAGAGAGAGAGAGAGAGAAAGAGAGAGAGAGAGAGAGAGAGAGAGAGAGAGAGAGAGAGAGAGAGAGAGAGAGAGAGAGAGAGAGAGAGAGAGAGAGAGATTACTTTTTCCGCAAGTCATAATCATTATTGTAATCCAAAACACTCGTCAAAA
>NC_090734.1:92542661-92552661 GCF_036898095.1 Palaemon carinicauda
AGACGCCCACCGGACGAATAATTTGGATCTCAGTTTTTATTGTCAGAGCTCTCATGGATTCTGGGTTATCCAATTAGATAGACAGATCTAACATTCTGTTTATGATTTTTTGTATAAAACATTCTTGATTTTTGTTTTATATTATGGATTTGATGTAAGAATATTCAACCTTTCTCTTCATAAATTTTTGCTAAAATAGTTGCTATATCTTTTTTTCCGTTTTCTTTTGTATGAATCAGTCTTTTCATCATTATATTAGGGTCAAGAAAAAAAACAGTTGTTTTTTCTCCTTTATAATATTTGTCCATTTAGTTAAAATCAAGTTTTTTTTTTTTTTTTTTTTAGAAACTATGTCATATCACCTCAGGACATTGTTAGGTAGGTAATGCTCATACTTTACATTTTACCTTATTCAATTACAAACCCAATCAAAGAGCCAAGAATTCACATATAAAAAAAAATCATTTGAAGAAATGAAAACATATTTGTAAAGAGAAAAGTAATTGATAATTCTTTTTGATAGAATATGTATATGGAAATAAAATATTTTACAGATAGTAAAAATATTGCGTAAACATGAATAATATAATTTTCGTTTTTAGCTGGCAGTAAATAAAAAGAAAATGAAAATCTATCAAGGAAAAACCACGAGAATACCAAACACTGAAAAAAGAAAACTAGAACCAGTATATAGTAATCATAAAAAGCTAAGAATATAAAATAGCTATTCAATAACAGTTCGCTAAATCGAGAATATCATACGGCCATTATACTAGGGAAGCAGAAGATATAATTCCTGTAAATTGATTTAATGGATTTTTTATTCCCATCTCTTTCTTTCAGAGTTGAGTAAGCATCTGCGCTCTCTGTGGAAAAGTGATCTATTAATTCGTATAAAATACCAACAATGCATGCAAGGTTTTTTCTTAAATTTACATACTACAAGTACGTTTCCAATATGAAATTATTTTTCTAAGTTTAAAACATATATAAGGAGGTCTAAATTTTTGCTCAAAATCTAACTTTGCCCGGTAAGGATATTTAGCTTTTGTGAACATGGCTTTGAATAAAAAAGTTGAATTTTTTTTCATGTTTTTTCAATGCCTCTCTATCATTTTTTTTTTTCAACTTTAAGCCTAAACCAAACTACATCATCAATTGATATTTATCGCGTATATTGAAACATACTTTTTATCAAGATTAATTATGTAAGCGGAATAAGAACAGACGGCTGCCAAGAAATCTCTTTACTTTAGCTAGTAATTTTTGTACATAATGATGAAATAAATTATGGATCTTTATCAAGATTTATTATGTAAGCAGCAATAAGAACAGACGGCTGCCAAGAAATCTCTTTACTTCAGCTAGTAATTTTGGTATATAATGATAAAATAAATTATTGATCTTTATTGAAAAAAGGCTGTAATTTAGAAACTTTTTAAATCTAGCACCTGCGGATATAACAAGAAAATTCATATTCAATGACTTGTTTAGCGATGAAATATTTTCTTTCTAAAATATTTCCAAAAAGAGAGATAAATAGAGAAAAAATAGGTCTCAATGGAAACACAGTTAAATCTAGAAATGAAAAAACCATAGAAACAAACAAATAAACAAACAAACAAACGATTTCAATTAAAACCGCAACGAAACTCGGCGAGAACGTAATACTTGGATTCTTATGAGAAGGCACGTACAGCAAAAGACAAGAAAATGACGGATACAAAATAAAGATCAACATTGACCTACCGTCACCTACAGTGCTTCAAAATATGTAGTCAGATACAGGTCTTAAGGTTCCAAAATGTTTTGTGATTAGACTTAGAACATTCATTACCAAGTCCCTAACAAATGTTCTTTAAAAAACCCTCATATATTAATTTTCCTTTAAGGAATTTCTATATGTATAGCCTTCGATAAGTAACTCAAGTAAGGATTATTTTTTTCTGATTCTAGACAATTAAGAAATTTACAGGATATAAGGTAGAAAAATATCATGAATGAAAATGAATTGAGAATGTAAATTAGAAATATTATTGGTTTACAATTGGTATAAGAATAATACGCGCATGCCCAAAGACCCATATATATATATATATATATATATATATATATATATATATATATATATAATATATATATATATATATTTATATAATATATATATATATATATATATATATCTATATATATGTATGTATGTATATATATATAACGGATTTTGAGAGAAGCGAAAAATTTATTTTTTGGTGAGATAGCCATGTCGTCCTGATGGAAGTTCCTATAGGGTAGCTTCTTTGGGTATATTTGACTACGGTGATATTCCCAGAGAATTTACCTTAAGGAATTCAGAATTCTAACTCCTGGAGCGAATATCCCTAATTAAATTTAACCAGAGATATCGCATAATATCAGACGACGTATTCTTGACACACCACATAGCAATCTACACCCAGAACAGAATTAACCGCTTCGAAGGGGTCAAAGTAGCAAGAAAATGAAAAACGGGAATGAAAGGAGAGCAGCTAGCAAGGAACCTCTCCTATCTCGCTTCGAGTGCATACATAGCGCCACCGACGGCGCCATCTGTATTCCTTATAGCGATACACGAGGTGCTACAGATTCTGTATACAGGGAGGGGTCCTATAGCCCTTTTTAAGAAAAAGGAAGGGTGGGTCCATCAGGACGACATGGCTCTCTCACCCAAAAATAGATTTTTCGCCTTGCTCAAAATCCGTTTTTTGGGCTCAGGCCATGTCGTCCTTATGGAAGTATACCAGAGCATTACTGTATCTGTGGATTCTCAAAACGTGCCGTACTCTCAAGAAGGTATTTCCCGATCAGCCTAGACCTAGGACCTAAGATGTTACCGTCATACATCATTTCATCTAAACATAGACTATGTTAGTGCTTCCTGCCCCCTAAAGGAAGAGTCATACTAGACTCTGGAAAAAGTCTCGAGGAGTACATATACCTATGTATAAATAACAGACAAGCCAATATAGTGGTCTCACCCTATATATGTAAAGCAAAGTTTGTAAAAGAAACCGCTTGTGTCGATATGAAATACCGACAGGTTCCCCGTTCTATTACTGGATTGGACAAAGATTTATATCCGATATGAAGAATTCTGTATATCCGCCACCGTCCCTATAGGGCATGAAGTCCTCCCTACTAGGGGAAAGCATAAACCAATGAAAGTTTGCTTGCAGTAAGGAACAATCTTTTAGGATTATTCATGTTAAAATTATACATAGTTTAAAGTAATGTTAAACCATTTTCTAGTGAAATGACACAGGCGAATGAGACGCAAGGTTCACAAGAACTTGTTTATTGACAATCAATAAAAATAAAAGTAGGTTAATCAGCATTTATACAAGTATAAGAAGATGATAACCAGCAAATAAGCATAAGGATCATAGTAAGCAGAAAATTTTGGTCATCTGAAAAGAAAGAACATAAGCCCCACTTTTAATATCGAGATATCAAATTCATAAAAGTCTGTGTTACTATTCAATCACACTGGCGTTGGAAACGCTTGGCACACGTGTCTGCACTTATGCTTGGTTCACCCTTTCATTATGGAACAGTCAACGAGGACACATTAGTGACCTAACACTTAGTCTGTAGAACAGTCCGTGACTACACACCCACCCTAGAATTAATCGTCCCAATTAATTTCCCTGTTCCTCGCAGAGTTAAACAGTAGGTTTGACGACACTACCCACTGCTACCACAGACCTCATCAGTTGCTCCACTTGCTTCGCATAGTGTCTAAAAAATACTCTGGAAGACTTCCAGCCAGTGTATGAGCGAAGATGTTCGAAATCCACGTTATTAAAGAAAATTTTTTGGACGAGGCAACTTTCCTCGGATTATGACCTGCGGGTGTACTATCTGGATCCGCTCTGCGAATAAAATAGGTGATTTTCGCCCTTAGTTGTTTCAGAGATAAATTTGAACCTGACTCTTCTCCCCTAAACAGCTGACCTCCCCTAAAGTCTGAAGTTCTACGAAGATAGACCTTTAGGCATTCCACTGGACATAGAGATGCATCTTCTTTCAGAGGGCAGATTCTCCAGGGACCCCACCAGTTGGTGGGTAGCTTGTTCTTGGCAAGAAACGTTGGTTCCTGAAAAAGGTTTAGTTCTCCCCCATCTAAGAACTGAACACGACCTTCCTTCCTCGAGAGGGCTACTATTTCACTAACTCTAGTCCCCGACGCGAGTGCAAACAGAAATATAACTTTTTGGGTCAAATCCTTTAAAGCACACTCCTCATTGTTCATCAGCGAACCAAAATGAAGAACCTTATCCAGACACCATGAAATGGGTTTCGGAGGTGCTGATGGTCTGAGCCTAGCACAGGCCTTCGGAATTTTGTTAAAAATGTCGTTAGAGAGGTCGACCTGGAAGGCATATAAAATAGGTCTTGTCAAGGCGGACTTACACGTTGAAATCGTGTTGGCTGCTAAGCCTTGAACATGGAGGTGGATGAAGAATGATAAGCAGAAGTCCGTCGAGATCTTTTGTGGATTCTTCGCCTTGACAAAGGACACCCACTTCCTCCATGATGACTCATATTGTCTTTGGGTAGATTTGAACTTATATTCCTCTAAAAAGTCTATACTGTCTTTTGATATCCCGAAACGCCTTCTAACAGCTAGGGAGAGAAAATCACGAGCTGCAGGTTTCGGGTTTTCAGTGATGAAGCGCAGACAGTCGACTTCTGAACTCGCTGAGTCAAAACTGGATCCGGTAGCGGTGGAAACTTCAGCCGTAGCTCTAATGCAAGAGGGAACCATACGCTGTTTGGCCACTTGTGAGCGACTACTGTCGCTTTTCCCTTGAAAGATCTCAGTTTGTCAAGGACCCTCAATAGAAGGTTGTGAGAAGGGAACAGGTAAATCCTGGACCATCTGTTCCAGTCGAGGGACATAGTGTGCACTGCTTCCGCCAGGGGATTCTCGTACGGGGACACGTAGAGAGGTAACTTCTTGTTGTCTTTCGTCGCAAAGAGGTCTATCTGCACTTCTGGGACTTGACTCAAGAGGAAGGAGAATGATCCTGCGACTAGGGACCATTCTGACTCTATCGTCGTGAACCTGGATAGAGCGTCCGCGGTCACATTGTGGACTCCTTGAAAGTGAACTGCTGACAAGTGCCATCTCTTCTTCTCTGCTAGCCGGAAGATGGCCAACATCACTTGGTTAATTTGAGGTGACCTCAATCTTTGTTGATTCAGGCATCTCACTATCACCTCGCTGTCTAGCACCAATCTTATGTGGATCGAGCGGCGAGGGGAGACTTTCTTCAATGTAAGAAGTAGTGCAATGGCTTCCAGAAAGTTTATGTGAAATTTCTTGAATAGGTTGGACCAGGTTCCTTGGGCCTTCTTTCGGTGAGAATGACCTCCCCATCCCTCCTTCGAGGCGTCTATATGAATAGTCATAGAGGGGGGAGGTGGCTGGAGAAATGCCGATTTCTTCAGTTGTTTGACTTTTGACCATGGCTTTATGTGGATCGAGCGGCGAGGGGAGACTTTCTTCAATGTAAGAAGTACTGCAATGGCTTCCAGAAAGTTTATTTGAAATTTCTTGAATAGGTTGGACCAGGTTCCCTGGGCCTTCTTCCGGTGAGAATGACCTCCCCATCCCTCTTTTGAGGCATCTGTATGAAGAGTCATAGAGGGGGGAGGTGGCTGGAGAAGCGCCGATTTTTTCACTTGTTTGACTTTGGACCATGGCTTGAGGTGGATCGAGTGGGGATGGGAGACTTTCTTCAATGTAAGAAGTACTGCAATGGCTTCCAGAAAGTTTATGTGAAATTTCTTGAATAGGTTGGACCAGGTTCCTTCGGCCTTCTTCCGGTGAGAATGACCTCCCCATCCCTCCTTCGATGCGTCTGTATGAATAGTCATAGAGGGGGGAGGTAGCTGGAGAAGCGCCGATTTCTTCAGTTGTTTGACTTGAGAAGCGTTCGCAGACGAGTCAGTACTGGTCTTATCAGATCTCTTCGCGCGTTTGATGCATATCTTCTCCAAACTCCAGTTGTATCCTTTAGCTGCGCTCTTAGCACTGGGTCTGTTACTGAGGCAAACAGGAGAGAGCTCAGCACTCTCTCCTGTTCGCATCTTGATATCCTTTTGGAATCCAGAAGTCTCTTGACAGAACCTCCTATTTCCTTCCTCTTCTTCACAGGGATGGAAAGTTGGTGTGACAGTAAGTCCCAGTGGATTCCCAGCCACTGAAACTTTTGAGATGGAGGAAGCCAAGACTTTTTCCTGTTGATCTTGAAACCTAGATGTTCCAGAAACTGGATCACCTGTTGGGCAGCTTGCATGCACTCTGTCTTGGATGCTGCCCACACCAGCTAGTCGTCCAGGTAGGCCACTACTTGGATTCCCTTTAGGCGTAATTGTTTGAGAGCTGCGTTCGCCAGCTTCGTGAAGATCCTTGGGGCTATGTTTAGCCCAAATGGCATGGCTCTGAAGGCGTAGAGTCTTCGTTGTAGCTTGAATCCTAGGTAGGAGGAGAGTTGACGATTGATTGGAATGTGCCAATAAGTGTCTGACAAGTCTATGGAGACGGTAAATGCCTGTTTGGGTAGTAAGGTCCTTATGTGTTGCAGTGTTAGCATCTTGAACTTGTATTTCACTATGAACTTGTTGAGTGGCGACAAGTCCAAAATGACTGAGTTTTCTTGAGTCCTTCTTTGGAACACAAAACAGCCTTCCTTGGAACTTGATAGACTTTACCCTTCGGATTACTCTTTTCTCCAAGAGTTCTCGAATGTATTCTTCCAGAACGGGGATAGAGTGTTGGAAGAATTGTGGGAACGGAGGTGGAGTGCTGTGCCAGCTCCAACCCAGTCCATTCTTGATCAGGCTGTGGGCCCAGGGATCGAAGGTCTAACGATCCCGAAAAAGATGAAGTCTCCCTCCCACCAGAAGCATTTCACTTCTGCTGCTGTTGACCTGAGGCCTTGTCTCCCTGACCGCGACCTCCCCTGAACCCCCCGTCCCCTTGAGGGGCGTGTAGACAAACCTCTGGCTAATCCTCTAGCTCTGGCTCGGAAGGTAGTAGACTGCCCTTTGAATGCTGGGTTAAATGCCGGAGACTGTGTTGTCACGGCTTGGGGTACCAACTGGTACGTGGTCGGGGTTTGTGCCACCATCTGGGGCACTGCGGTCAAAGGAAGTTGCTTCTGTTGCTGCCTGTATGGCTTGGCTGGCCGAGAGGGTAGCCTAGGCTTCTTAGTCTTCCTCTTTGGTTGGGGACCCTCATCCGGGGAAGACTTTCGTTTAAGAGATAGGCCCCACTTCTGGAGGTTTCTATTTTCTGTGGCAGCCATATCCACTACCTCTTTGACCGCTTCACTAGGGAAGAGGTCTTTACCCCAAATGCAGGAGGAGATTAGTTTCCTTGGTTCGTGCCTCACAGCAGCCGAGGCGAACACGAACTCCCTAAAAGATCTCCTAGCTTTGACGAAGCTGTAAAGGTACTTCGTCACTGTGGCCAGATGTGTTTTGGCCACTACCATAAACATCTCTTGAGCCTTGGGGTCTCTTGCCATCGTCTCTAGAGTCGTTTGCAGAGACATTGAGGCGGGAAGTCTTTCTTTTGTCTGTTGGTCCCTACGCAAGAGAAAATCAGACAGCTTTGGGAGGTCTTCACCGAACTGACGTCCGGCAATATCGGCCTCCAACTTCCCGACTGAGAAGGTAAGATGGACGTACTTCCAGTCTTTCTGGTCCATGGGTAAGGCTAAGGACAGAGGCTTACACTCCTCCAAGGAGGGACGTGGTTTACCTGCCTCGACCACTTTCAGAACAGCCTTAAACCCCTTTTCCATAAAGGGGGAGGCTCTAGTAGGAGAGGCCACAAAGGAAGGATGCTTCTTATTCAAATCAGGTACCTTTGAGTTTGTGAAGCCCCTCTCCTTCAGCAAGCTTGACAGTAAAGCTTGTGTTTTAGTGTGGTAAAAAACTATGACCTCCTTCGGCTCTGTTACATCCTTTGAGGCTGGCTCCTTCCTAAGACGGACATAGCAGTCCGGGTACGACTCCTTGCTGGGCTAGAATTCCACCTCCTCGAGGGGGACTGAGCCCAATCTCTCCGAGATTACAATCTTTCCCGTCGTCATAGGCATGTGCTCGGCATACCTCCAAGGATTGGTATCCGAGCACAAAGGAAGGTCCTTCACGTTGAACTTCTTCTGGGGCCCACGTGACGCTGCAAGTCTTCGCATCTCCAACTTCATTGCAGCCGCCTTCTCATTATTTTCTTTTTGCATCTGCTGGATCATTCCAACGATGGAAGAAAAAGTCCTTCCCAGATCCTCTGGGATAGCAGACGATGTTGAGGGAATAGGTTCAGGGGCCTGAACCAGAGTAGCCGACTCCTCATCGAATTCTTCCTCTTCATTGTCCGGAGCCTTGGTCAGCTCCTCTTCCTGGTCTTCTGCCAGAAGGTCTTTTTCGGTGTACTCGGACACCTCAGACATCCTATCGTCCAGTTGTATGTCTTGTAGGGAGTCCCAGACTTCAGAATCCACCGGAATCTGAACCAGAGGTATCTCCGCTTGAGGCTGGGGAATCACTGCATCCGCTGATACTTTGGGGAAAAGGTAAGCCCTCATCTTCTCGCTTGGAAGATAGGGGCCAGAAGTATTCTTCTGGAAGTCCCTCACCCTGGTTCGAAGCTTTTCCCTTGCTACGTCCCTTGACTCCGCCGACTTAGGGGTGTCAAACGCCTCGGTAATCAGGTTAGTGCAAATTGTACATACCTGCAGGTCCCAATACCGGAGATCACCTTTGGAGACTGCGCATGCTGCGTGCCTCCTACACAAATCATGCCCGCAGAAGTTCTTGCTGTGGACGTTACAGAATAAACTCCCACACTTCGGATGGTCCTCCTGTAAAGAGAAGAAATTCCATGAGTATCAAGTGAAAAACGTATCACTGGATAACTAATGTTAAGTATATATAGCTTAAAGTAACTAAGCTAGAAAGGAAAGAAGGAAAGACACACTTGTATATCCTGCCCAGTCAATTGCTCTAACCTTCCAGATAATAATATTTTTATGGTTATTCTTATTCTAGAATAACCATTAAGGTATTTCCAAAGGAAAAATAGGTGTAGCTCACACCAATATAAGTAATTTTAATATACTGGATAGTTAATAAAGGAAGAACTCACTTTCTTCATCTGTATGGTTTCACAAAAGGCTGTACAAGAAAACACAAGAGTGTTGGAAAAACTTAGTGTTATAACATATTCTATACTATAGTTTTCTCCATGTAGTATATCCTATACTGTAAAAATACTGGCTACTGTATATAATATAATGTGCCGGCCGGCACGTACCTTAAATTAGTACTAAAGTATACTACCTTTAGACTATTGGGTGGAAAAGCGCTGGTTCAAATGTGACACTGCCGGCCGGCAATTATAAATGTTAGCACCCGGCTGCCGGCCACTAATCGTAGCGGCCGGCAGATCTTATGGTGTGCTTCTGTTGCCGGCCGACAATGGTATGCTACCTATGCCGGCCGGCAGTAGAAAAGAACCAGAGAACTTTCACCTGCCCGGCTGCCGGCCATTTAGGCCGGCAGTCGGGCTAGGGTACAAACACTAGAAGAGAAACAAAATGGATGTAAGTATATAAGACGCACTGCCTTACAGCCCGGCATCCAGAAAGAGTGAACATAAGGAAGGGTAGAATGTAAATTCAGGCTTCCTTCTATCCACTGCCGCCTGGCTCTACAGGCAGACATGGACGTGAGACCAAGGGAGGTCTGGGGAACACTCTACAGAAGTTAGGCCTTTGTCGGCCGGCACGAACTTGCCAGCCAGCAAGGGACTGAGTCAGCTCCACATCTTAGCCTATACTAGGTACAGATGAATAACGACAGCCAAGAGATGTAATGGCTATGCCATTACTAAGGAAAGGGGGTGAAGGGGGAAGAGGGTCCTACAAACTCTGCTTTAGTAATAGTT
>NC_090734.1:92562661-92567661 GCF_036898095.1 Palaemon carinicauda
GGCGTTGATGGAGGTCTTGAAGGAGGTGAAATGGCTGTCCATAAGGGCATTGACTTCAGTTATCAGGTCTTTCATGGGCAAAATAACGAGTACAGAGATGGCATGATGTACAAGTTCAGGTAGGCAGCATAAACAAAGCACACAAAGTAGATTCACTTCACGAGGAGAGCCGTCTTCAGCAGGTTGTAGGCAAGCGATACTGATCATTTCCCTGAAGCTGTGCGAAGCTTTTTGGTCTCTCAATGTTTTTGGGAGAGCTGAAAAAGTTTGGCTATAGGTTCTGTTCCATGATGTATGCTTTGAGGGCGGCGTATTCTATTGGCGAGTTCCCTTGGTTGCTAAGCCAAACTGATATTTCCGGGAGAGGGTCCTCAAGGATCGCTGCCAGATTATTGTCAGCTTATGTGTTAGAGCGAGTCCCCCACTTAATGCAAAGCTGGACCTCCTGGCGCTGAAACCAGGCTAATTACTCTGTCCTGGCAAAGGGAGGTAGTCTCAGGGTTGTGACGTTGATAGTAGAGTCAGTGTCAGACGGCAGCATCATCAAACAGTATCACACAGCAGTGATGGGGGAGGTCAGAGGGAGCTGGACACTCCAGTGGTCACCGATGTACGAGGTGCTAGTTAGGTGACAACTGAGAGGTGAGGTGAATGCAACTAACTTTATTTTAGTGGATCATAAGTTTGGAATGATAGATTTTCGGGTAAGAACGTCATAAAAAATCAAACATGATAAAGAATAAACTAGCATGATAGCTATCAACAGTAATCTATTAACAGTGCAGGGAAAAGCAAGTGATAAGATAGAAAATCAAAATTGTTACAGTGTATGAGCGTGTATGAAACAGGTGTGGTACAAATTAATTGTTGATTGTCAGGCAGAACCTTTTCATGCCAGGCTCAGCTGACCAGTCGTGGCCACTACATTAAGTAGACAAATAAGAGCCAACTCTTAGAAATTCTATCTGTTGTTAGTCTGGAAGCTGACTCTTTTCTTTGAGAAGGCATGGAGAAATATTGGTGTCTCACCAGTGCATATGTGGAGGTAGTGAGCTCCTGTCAAGAAAAGTTAATATTTTCAAAAAAAGCTATTGTATGATATTTTATTGTGAAATAAATGCCTTAACCATTCTATCATGAGTTTTTACCTAATCTTTCTTGATGTTTATGTTTCAAGTAATTATATTTATAGATAGTGAGAAATGAATATAAATCATTTGTGGAATAAAGTGAAACTTAACTGCAGGATAATGAATATACAAACAACCCCTGAAACCAAGCAGAAGTATATCTAGTGGAACATTTTAAAGTATATGAATGTTTAGACAATATAAATACAAGTTAAATCATCATGTTGGTGAAATTATAACCACATTCCTGTTGGAGGACACACAAAGAATTCAACGAAGGGTTACATTATCTATGTACAATGTTGATAATTATTGCCGTCTATGAATGAACTTTATATTCTTATAGATACCTATAAAATAGCCATACATTATACCGGCTTCAGATATATAAAATAATTTTAAAACAAATACTTACCTACTTAGACAAATTTAGAATACGAAAATATAGGCAAAGAGAGACGGGATACATTATATTAGGGACAACAAAGAGAGAAGAATAACAAGATTTTGTTTTAAAAATACAACAAATAATGTGAAAAACCTTGAAGAATGGAATGTATAAATCATAAACCCTTCCACTATACTAGCCTTGAAAATGCTAAACAATAAACCAAAGAAAAAATGTATATCGATGAAAAGTTTAGACATTTTTTTATTGTAAATCTATTTTTCATATATGAAAGGAAAACGTAAAAATGGCTATTGAATTTACATAATATAATAATTATACAAAATCATAACTAAGGTAGACTATGTACAGACAAACAAACAGTGAATACATAAATTATTTTAATTCTATTTCACCTACTACGTCTTCTGATATCATGAATCAGACTCCAATACTAACAAAAGGAATTCGGTTCCTCGGAGACATAAAGAAAGGACATCCTGAAAAATTAGGATTAGAATTTAGTACTGTAGAATCTACAGTGTAGATGGTTGGATCAATATATTCTCAGAATTCAAATCGGGATGCTGTTTCTAATAGAAAACACCTAGAGAAACAAACAATTTGTTAAATATACAAGAATATACGTCGAAAAATTACTATACTTATTCTTTACCATCGTTATACGAAACTGTCAACGCCGTATAGTAACTATTAAAAGATCTGTGATTACCAGTTTTATTGATATGACTTGATGACGATTTTGATGGCAATGACAGCAAAGTCAGTGAAATTATATGACATTCTTAACTGTGTAGCCTACGGAGCATTAGGAGATAGAGAACGAAAGACTATGTAAAACATGACATAAGAACACGCTGAAAGACTATCGAAAACAGTAAATAGGATAACTGGAAATGCAGAGGTTGGAATTATAAGCGCCAAATAGTATATTCATATTGTTGAGTCACAATCGAAGCAGTTTCCCACATCTTAGAGGAGGTGGTTACACTGAAATTAGAACGAGACACTCAAACTTAAACTATCCTCCTCCAATAAATATGAAAGCACCTCTAAGAGAAGATTTTATTGGACAATATAGGAAAAAAGGTAGATATTGAGTATCGATCAAAGTCAATAACAGCATTCAAGGATGGGTAATAAATTATTGAGGTCAAGACATAGGGCCTATAATAACATGTAAAATTTGTGGTTATAACAATCCTACAACACTAGAGTGCGTTTGTAAAAGTGCAATAATTGTAACAGATTAGGACGAACAGTGAATGAATGCTAGTATATTAAGCAAATAGGGAACTTCAAGCAAAGTAATTATAGTAATCAGTTTTCAGGAAATAATGCATCTCAAACATGACAATTCCATGGGAAATCTGCTGTTGAAAACGCACAAGGAATAAACTATGAAAAGTCACATTGGCAAATGCATAATATACAAAACTAAAGTGTGCCATAAGAACACATAACCATTGATAACGAAGGCTCATCCTCATTATCAACGGAAAATATTTTCTTCATAGGTAATATAGATCCGATTTACCAATATGAAAATTACCGATAAAAGGGATAAGTTTTCCAGTGTTATTAAACTTTGGAAGTACAGTGAATATAATAGGAATTAGAATATTGACAGGATATTTAGGCATACTCAAATCCTATATTAAGGGAGAAAGTAAAACTCTATGGGGTATAACCAGGAATAAGGTGAACAAAATCAGTATTATTCTGAAATAAACGTTTGTCCCATAAATACGGACACACATTTGTGGTTCTCCATTATACATCAGTCCCAGCCTAATCTCTAATGAAACCATCAAAACAAATGTGATTGCCAGTGATAGTGATATGGCTAAATGATGATTTGGATGGCAATGATAGAAAAGCCAGTGAAATTATATGATATTCTTAACTGTGTATCCTACGGAGGAATTTTTAGAGCATTCGGAGATAGAGAATGGAAGGCTATGCAAAACATGTATTAGAACACACTGAAAAACTATCGGAAACAGTAAATAGGATAACTAAAAATACACAAGTGCGAATTGAAAGCTGAAAAT
The DNA here is from genome assembly GCF_036898095.1 of Palaemon carinicauda. NCBI lineage: Eukaryota > Metazoa > Arthropoda > Malacostraca > Decapoda > Palaemonidae > Palaemon > Palaemon carinicauda. The sequence continues at coordinate 92,566,255 of NC_090734.1, forward strand.
AGCATATTCATATCAGTTAGTGATAATAGTAACAATTTCCCACATTTTAGAGGAAGTGGTTACACCAAAAATAGAAAAGCACACTCAAACCTAAACTATGCCCCTCCAATAAGTATGAAAGAACCTATATAAGAAGATTTTATTGGATAATATAGGAATAAAGACAGCAATAATGGGTATCGATCAGAGACAATAACAATATTCAAGGTCAGGACGTAAGGCCTATAATAATATGTGCAATATGTGGTTTTAACAATCTTGCCACACTAGAGTGCGTTTGTAAAAGTACATTAATTGTATCAGACTAGGATAAACAGTTAATGAATGCTCGTATATTATGTAGGTAGGGAGTTTCAAGCAAAGTAATTGAAATAATCAGTTTTCAGAAAATAAATATTACAATTCCATGGGAAATCTGGTGCTGAGCACGGGCAAGGAATAGACTATGAAAAGTCACATTAGCAATGGCATTATATTCAAAATTAAAGTATGCCATAAGGAACCATAAATATTGATAACGCGGGCTCATCGTCATAAATGGAAAATGTGGTTGCTTAATATGATTTATAATTGTAGATCCAATTTACCAAAAAGAAAATTGCCGATAGAAGGGATGAGTTTTCCAGTGTTATTAGACTCTGGAAATAGAGTGAATATCATGAGAATCAGAGCATTGACAAGATATATAGGCATACCCATAACCTATAATAAGGGAGAGAGTAAAACTGTAAGGGGTATAACCAGAAATAAGGTGAACAAAATCAGTATTATTCAGAAAATTTATGTTTTGTTCCATAAATACGGACACACTTCTGTGGTTCTCCAACATACATAATTCCCGGCTAAATCTTCAATGTCTTTCCCTACTATGCACAGGTTTTGAATCCAAATAAACTGTTGAAATAAAAGGTTAATGATGGAAAATTGGAAAGGAGAGCGTATGTTTCCAACAAGTTGAAGACAAGTCCTGTTAAAATTTTACCGATTGGAATGAGACAGGTATGCGAAGTGAAGAAAACACATCCTAAACCAAAAGAAGGAAGGAGTCAAAAGAAATGAAAGAAAACGTGATACAGTAAATAGCAACAAATAAAAAAAAATATATCGTAATCTTATGGGCGCATATCCTAATAAAGAATGTTCTTATGATGTGTAAGATCAGAGCATCCACAAGAGTGTAATCATCACCAACCATAAAAATAAACCAAATGTGAAGGAGAATGTGAACATGAGTCCAAAGACCAGATCAAAAGAAATACTTTTACCAGGGAGAATAAAAACAAATTTAATTGGTCAAGCAATTGATGAGGTAGAGCAAATTAAGACATGGAGACGATTTTTTTATCTTTTTTAACTACTATCATTCAAGAAAAATAGGTTTCTTTTAATAACCTCTGCCGATGATGG
>NC_090734.1:92577661-92585161 GCF_036898095.1 Palaemon carinicauda
CTGCTGGAGAAAACCTATGAGTTAACGCAACATTTTTGACGAGCCCCGAAATAACAAGATATGAATCACCGGTTGTTTTCCATTCAGAAATTGTTCATGCTAGGCTCAGGCTTGAAAAAAATAATATATAATAAACTATAAAAAAGTTTATATAGATGAAATATTTTCATTGTAAATATATTTTTCTTTTTGACAATAAGAAGATAGAAAGAAAAATACTGAATTTATTAAAACTATTAGATAACAAAACTAATCAATAAATGATACAGATAACCTGAGAATGATTTTGTATGAGAAAAATAAGTACCTCCTACTATAGTTATATGAAATGTTTTCATAACAAATTTCTAAATACAGGAATTTTCATTATCGCTTTCAAAATAACTCTAGGAGATGAATGAAGGCCTTCAAACTCAATTAACTTAATTACAATTAACTCAATTGCAATTTAAGAAACACTGCTAGTAGTTGATAGAAAATTCCTAGTCACAGCTTAAATAGGATATATAGAAAACACACTTCGTACAGGGAAACAAATAGTACAAAAACAAAAGATTTTAACCCAAGTTCACGACGTACGACTTTTAATATCATGAATCAGGCTCCGATATTGGCACTAGGAGTGTTTTCTTTAAGGGAAGGACCCAGAGAAATGGATTTGTTTTAAATTTACAAAAACTTATGTCGATAAGGTCCGATAGCTATTCTCTACCTTCCTCATGTACAACTGTTCAACCCCACTTAGAAACCAATAAAAGATATGTTATATTATTACCAGGTATAATGATATGGCCTAATGAAGATTTTGATTGGGATGACAACAAAGGTAGGGATATTAACCCTGGATAGGTACGATGGGTCGTTCGCGACCCCGAGCGTCAAAAAAAAACAGGTTTTTCTCACGTGACTCACCCCCGTGACTGAATTTGTGGGTGATCGACCTGCAGGAGGTGTCTCCCCTACACGCTCTAGTAGTTTCCAGATGTGCATTGCTGTAGCTGTACTCCTTCCCCGATTTCTGAGACGCGTCGGGGTCGAGCGCGACCGAGTTTACCCTTCTAAGGTAGTTTGCATAATTATCAAAGTTATTACATATTATGAAATTGTCGTAGAATGGTGCAACTTGTATAGGTTATCAGTTGTGGAAAGTCTTGATGGATTGTTTGGCTACCATGTGCATGATTTTTTTTTTTTAGTTAAAATGTCGTTCATCACCACGAGGACCATTTTACCGCGAGTGCCCCTTTTTCATTTTTTTTCATTTTTTTGCCAAGTCATTTTTAGGTAAGATATTGCCAAATAGTGTCGTAAAACTTTTGCTTGTTTAGTGTTGGAAAGTGTGTCTAGATGATCTGGCTACCCATGCATGACTTTGTTTTTGTCAGATACGACGTAGTTATTGGTATATTGGGTATTTAACTGCGGTTACCAAAATCTGTTTTTTTTCAATATTTGTAAAAATTACTACGTAGTAAGGAATTGCCGTATATTATTCATTTTTTTTTCATGTTTATGTGTTAGAAAGTGTGCCTTGATGGTTGGGCTAACACGTGCATGTCTTTTTTTTTATCTGAGATGCCGTATATTAGAATGTCGGGCATTTTACCGCGAGTACCCCTTTTTCATTTTTTTTCATTTTTTTGCCAAGTCATTTTTCCGTAAGATATTGCGAAATAGTGTCGTAAAACTTTTGCTTTTTTAGTGTTGGAAAGTGTGTCTAGATGATCTGGCTACCCATGCGTGATTTTTTTTTTGTCAGATACGACGTAGTTATTGGTATATTGGGTATTTAACTGCGGTTACCAATTTCTGTTTTTTTTCAATATTTGTAAAAATTTACTACGTAGTAAGGAATTGCCGTATATTATTGATTTTTTTTTCATGTTTATGTGTTAGAAAGTGTGCCTTGATGGTTGGGCTAACACGTGCATGTCTTTTTTTTTTATCTGAGATGCCGTTTATTAGAATGTTGGGCATTTTTCCGCGAGTGCCCCTTTTTATTTGTTTTGCATTTTTTTGCTTAGTCATGTTACCGTAAGGAATTGGCAAGTAGTGTCGCAAAACTTATATTTTTATAGTGTTGGAAAGTGTTTCTAGATGATCTGGCTACCCATGCCTATTTTTTTTTTAGCCAGATATGGCGTATATATAAGTATGTGTTCGATTTTCCTGTGATTGCCATTTTGTCGTTTTTTCCCATTTCTTTCAAAATTACTACGTACTAAGGAACTATCACAGAGTAATGATTCATTTATATGTTTATTTGTCGGAAAATGTGCCTTGATGGTTTGCCTAGCACGTGGCTGAATTTTTTTTTCTGAAATGCCGTATATTAGAATGGCCATTTTTCCACGAGTGCCCCTTTTTATTTGTTTTGCATTTTTTTGCTTAGTCATGTTACCGTAAGGAATTGGCAAGTAGTGTCGCAAAACTTATAATTTTATAGTGTTGGAAAGTGTTTCTAGATGATCTGGCTACCCATGCCTATCTTTTTTTTTTTAGCCAGATATGGCGTATATATAGGTATGTGTTCGATTTTCCTGTGATTGCCATTTTTTCGTTTTTTCCCATTTCTTTCAAAATTACTACGTACTAAGGAACTATCAAAGAGTAATGATTCATTTAGATGTTTATTTGTCGGAAAATGTGCCTTAATGGTTTGCCTAGCACGTGGCTGAATTTTTTTTTTCTGAAATGCCGTATATTAGAATGTTAGCCATTTTTCCGCGAGTGCCCCTTTTTATTTGTTTTGCATTTTTTCGCTTAGTCATGTTACCGTAAGGAATTGGCAAGTAGTGTCGCAAAACTTATATTTTTATAGTGTTGGAAAGTGTTTCTAGATGATCTGGTTACCCATGCCTATCTTTTTTTTAGCCAGATATGGCGTATATATAGGTATGTGTTCGATTTTCCGGTGATTGCCATTTTTTCGTTTTTTCCCAATTCTTTCAAAATTACTACGTACTAAGGAACTATCACAGAGTAATGATTCCTCTAGATGTTTATTTGTCGGAAAATTTTGTTTACTTTTTTTTTTGATTGAATATCATCAAATTTTTTTAGCTAAAATATTATATTGTTTTACATTTTTTTTTTCGATTTTATTTCCCTTCAAAAATTTTTTTTTGGGCCAGAATTTTAATTTTATAGTCGTAAAATAATCGACAATTATCCAGCAACCCACCATACAATTTTTATGCATATCCAATAATAATTAGATTAGTAAATAACACCTTGAAATTGACATACCCTTCCTACATTTCAAGTGGCAGATTAGGGAGTCTGAGTCAGTGTGGTTGGCGGCCATTTTGTGGACATATCCGAAGCGTAAGCTGCCCTATCTATATATATTCTTGTTCCCTATAAAATTTGTGATATTTTGGTATATTTTTACCTGCATAAATATCATATTATATATTAAATATATGTATTTTTTTACGAAATTTCTAAGTACTCAAAAAATTACCTTTAGATATGGCCCCTGATATAAATGTAATTTACAAAATAATGAAGATTTTTTTACATATTTCTATTTTAGGATAACATATGTTTATTCCCTAAAAAAATTAGCCACTTCCTATTTCATTTGGGTACCCAAAAAAATTCATGAAATTTGGACAAATTTTTTTGGCCAAAAAAAGTTACCCTTTTTTTCTCATTTCAGATCTTCACCTCCATGGGTCTGACTTCATCCAAAATACATCATGATGTGTCCTAAACATTCAAGAATCAATTCCTAAAAGGATTTTTGTATATATGTATAAACTTTTTTTTATGAATTTTTGTCAGGTCTTTTTTTTTCTACTTAATTTTTTAAAATATTTATAATAAATAGTTTTTCTGCAGATGAGTAGTATTTATCTTTACAGTTGTTTTAAGCATTCATTGAAGTTTTTTTTGGCAAAAGAAAAAAGGAGGTTACTGCAAAAACTGATTTTTCAAGAATTTTTTTTGGCGTCGGGGTCGTTCGCGTCCGAGTATACCCTTAAAGGGGTGTCCGAGGAGCGTACCTATCCAGGGTTAAATGTCATTCTTACATATATAGCCAACGGACCAATTTGTGATGAATTCGGATAAAAGAAAACAATGCTATAAAAACAGGGCTTTAGAATACCATAAAAAACGGACAACAACAGTATATGTGATAACAGGAAATGCAGGATAGTAAGTGAAAAGTTCCAGATATTATATCTAGAGTTGTTAGGACCTTTTTCACATTCTAAAGGAGAGATAGAAAGAGGTCACACCGAAATTTCAAACAAACACTGCAACCCAAACTAAAATCCTCCAAAAATATAAATGCTTCAAAAACACAAAATTCTATTAGATATTATAAGAATACGGGAAGCAAAGATAAATAATCGGATTCAAGTATGAGTGATAAATTATCAAGGTCAGAACCCTGGGCCTAAGATAATAGGTGCAATGTGTAGTTACAATAACCCTAGTATACTGGAGGATGTAGCTAAAAGTGCAATAATTGTAACAGATCTTGAAACTCAGAGAATGAATGCTGGTATATTAAGCAGATAGGGAGTTTCCAACAATCTGATTTCAAGAAATATTGCCTCTCAAAGAATAAATGATGAAAATTGACCTTTTCAGTCGCATAATACACAAAATTAAAGTGTGCAAGAAGAACACATGAACAGTGATAACGGATGTAATCCACATCATCAATTGAAAATATGTTTTCTTCTTAGGATAATTATAGACCCGATTTGCACAATTGTTAAATAACGGATAAAAGGGAAGAGTTCTCTCTTGTTATTAAACTGTGAGAGTACTATGAATATTATGGGACTTAGAACAGTCACATAATATTTAATCCCCCACAAATCCGATATTATGTGAGCAAATAAATCTTAAAGGGGTATAACCAGGAATTAAATGAAACAAATCAGTAATATTATTCTACAAATAAATATTTTGTCCCATTAATACAGAGAGACTTTTGTTGTTCTGTAACATAAATCATTCACAGCTGAAACTGTCTTTAATTTGTTTCCCTACTATGCAAAGTCGTGGCTTTCTAATAAACTGTCGAAATTAATGGTCAGATAAATTATACAAATTTTGAGAGCTATATAAAGTTTATTCAGACGACATCCTTATATTCAGCAGGATATAGAATTGAGAGAAATGCAGGGTTAAATATGGAGGTTAAAGTGTGCCAGTTTTTAGGTTATTACGATATTTATGGTATGTGAATAGTGAAGTAGGATCACACATGCAAGCTGGTGAAATGAGGGCCATTATGAAGTCCACGAAGATTAATAGGAATATTAGGCGACTAATATTGATGAATGAAATGATGACCAAGAAAAACCTTCACTTGTATCAAAGGGGAAATTAATGCAAGATATCATTTTAGTGTAGGCTGTCCTGACCTTTTCAAAAAAGAAATATCAACATATGAAGCTTAAAGTACAGGGTTAGGGGCGGTTCCTTTACAGAAAGTTAGAACTAGAATGAGATCTGTCTATTATGCTATCAGTGTAGAATACAACTGAGAAAAATTATAACAACGCTGATAGAGAATGTTTAGCTATTTATTGTCATTAAAAACATTTATAGACATTCTAATAGACATAAAGTGAATGTATTAACCAATCATATGCTTATTTCATACACACCCAAAGTTCTTGTTTCACCAGGTTGCTCATCCGTTCATATAACCATTGTTAAACATGGATTACTAAGATAAATTGCCTAGCACGGTAAATACCGCTTAACACGGCATATATACAACCTATAATGATATCCTCCTGTGATATTACCCTACATCTCTAATGACGTCAGATATAGAAAAACGTGACAAAAAATAGGGAAAGGAAAGTTTCTTTGTGCCATTCGAGAACATACACAGTGTCCTACTTTCTTATCATCCATATATATTGGTTTAATGTATACCATACTTATTCACTCTGAATAAAAATTAGTATTAAAACTCATATACATGTATTGAACTTCAACATAACGTTAATAGTTAATTCTAAAAGGCCAATATTTTATCTAGACGGCTGAAGAAATCAGGTTTACTATTCTTCATTATTACTTTTCAAAACATCTAAGAATGTATCTTCAGATATGATGAAAGAAATGTTTCTGTAAAAGTAGGTTCCTCCTTAAGCCAACTCAGAAAAAAAAAAATAATAAAAAAAAAAAAAAAATTAAGGATCGGCAAAGCAAAGAAAGCCTGTGTTAACAAAGCTGTTCTCAGAGAACACTTTTCTCTATTGATCTTTTGAAGACCCGCTGAGGGATAGTGATTCTTTGCATCCTTTGATCATATCAATCTTTTCATTCAAAGAATTTTAGAGATATTAATATTTGTCGTGTATAATAAAAACGCTTCGTGTTATGTAATGATGAGCACTAAAAATACTAAGACGATATCTAAAGGGAGAGAGAGAGAGAGAGAGAGAGAGAGAGAGAGAGAGAGAGAGAGAGAGAGAGAGAGAGAGAGAGAGAGAGTGTTTCTCCTTTCCTATTTTATTAGAAAGAAGAAAAGCTTCCGTCGAAGTATGTTATATTGTATATGTTATTGTGGAATATTGAAGAATCACGAGTGGTATCTCTCTCTCTCTCTCTCTCTCTCTCTCTCTCTCTCTCTCTCTCTCTCTCTTGCTACGATTCAGATAAATTAATTAGAAATAAAATTTGTACAGCTGGGATTTCACCTAATTTATAAATTAGGTGAAATCCCAGCTCTACAAATATATTACACAGAGTTATTAATTATCATTTGTTTTATTCTTGTTGTTGATTTTGTTGGTATTAAAATATCTTTTTTACCCGAACACACTTAGCTATCAAAACAAGACAGGCTAAATACATTATTAAAACGAAAAAAAAAAATAATTTCACTTTTGACATGAAATGAAAATATTTCCTTGCCTTTTGTGACCCCTATCAATAGAGACAGGCGAATACATTGGATGAAAATTGATTAATTATGGTCAACCGAAGACAATCGAGTAAAGAACGAAGAGGACTCATTTGGAAACTGGAAGCTCTAGGGGAACCTGACTGTCATTTAATTACCGTGTGTACAAAATGATCTTGGCTTGAGGTTCCATGAGAGAGAGAGAGAGAGAGAGAGAGAGAGAGAGAGAGAGAGAGAGAGAGAGAGAGAGAGAGAGAGAGATGTCTGATAGCAAATAGCATGAGAGATGTGGGTTAATTTCATTGTCCATTCAAATGTTAATGTGTTAGGGGAATGCAAGGTTGATATTGAGTGAGTAATTTTACTGCCATATTACTCTGAGGAACCAAGAACTAAAATTGGTTAGATGAAAAAGTATTAACTTATACAATGTAGTTTGATTCTAGACGCTGCATAATGATAGATATTAGTTACTGAATTCTGGTGGCTTCATAATAAATACGATGATATAGCTTGATAGGAAATGAAGGAAGTTGTTGAATTATGAATGACCAAGGATAATTTAAGTCGGAACAGAAATTCCATTTATAAAAATGAGGATATTTAATCCT
>NC_090734.1:92589329-92644329 GCF_036898095.1 Palaemon carinicauda
TTCCTTTTTTTATTTATTTTTTTTATTTGAACCTAGCTCATATTATAAGTCATTAGTATGGCTCCAATTTTAGTGTGCATAAGTTAAAATTGGTGAATTCATCTGATTGAACATTTTATTCAAAAGAAAAGGTAATATTACTTTTCTAAACCTCAATGTGCTTACTATTATATCTTCATCCCATGTTTAGCCTTCATTTAATTTTGACCTTACGTCCTATGGAATCATTTATCTTATGTAATAAGTATATATATTACCTTAGCAATATCTACAGGCTCGTCCACAATTATTATATGTCGTTTTTTCTATATTTCATTGAACATTATCTTAGTTTTACCCATCTTCATTTACCATCCTAAATTTCCGCTTTTTCTATACAAATCTTGTATTATATTTCGCAATTATTCCCACGATTCTGTAAATAGAACTATGTCATCTGCAAATCTAATGTTGTTATATATTCCCAAACGTAGAATTAAATGTTAAATGCCATTGTGGTTGGTATTTACATTGATTTTAATAACGAGAGTATATATATATATACATATATATATATATATATATATATATATATATATATATATATATATATATATATATATATATATATATATATATTATATATATATGTATATATATATATTTACACACACATATATATATATATATATATTATATATATATATATATATATATATATATATATATATATATATATATATATATATATATATATATATATATATATATATATAATATATATATATATATATATATATATATATATATATATATATATATATATATTTACATATATATATATATATATAAATATATATATATATATATATATATATAATATATATATATATATATATATATATATATATATATATATATATATATATATATATATATATATATATATATATATATTGTTTTTCGTTACGGTCATTGCGCCATTTTTTCCAACCAAAAGACAACCCCCCCCGCAAGGACCGGTCGATATGCCACAAGTGTTGGGACCCTACCCATAGCCTCACCACCTGCCCACCCATCCTATACCCGTGTACTCTCTGAGGTCTCATTTTAGACATCTTAAAAAAAAAGCACATTACCGCTCAATGCCGCCACAAAGGGAATCCGGGAGAAGTCAGGAGGCCTATTGATGGGGGGTGTTGGGAGACGAGACCAAGGTCGATGACCAATAGGATGGCGGTCAGAAAATGACCCAACCCCCATTTTGGCAGATTAAACGGGTCATCTCAACGTAAGAACAGCTGGGCACCTTTCTTCACTTTCCAACCTAGACAGGAGCAGGACCTGTGACACGTTCTCCACAAGGGAGGAAACAGAGTCCTTTTTATCTTAAGGTAAGATGTGTGTACTTTGAGAACCTCATCATCATATTCCTTTCCCTGCCTTCCGTCTCCCTTCTTTATCACATCCCATCCTTTCCCTTTATCCTTAACAAAATATCCTACCCACTGAACCTTTATTATCCCATCCTTCTATCCCAACCACCTGTGCCATTTTTTTTCCTAACCTTAATTAATTCATCCTATGACAGTGTTAATTCCCAATGCTAGTGTTTTAATTTCCTTAGTTTTGCACTTTCATATCATTTGCTTAAAAGATTTAACCACACGACTTCATCGTGTTCTCAGCCTGTAGAAGATAAATTATCGGTTAATAATCTAATTTATTTCCCTTTCCAGGGAATGATATATCTGTGCTGAATTCGTGTACGGTCAGTCCATCTCCACGTGAAGCCCCTTGTGGCTTACAGAATATATTTATCTATAATTTTCCCCCTTTTATTAATTCTCATTTTGTAAATATAATGTAAATTGAATTATTGTCAGTAATCCTTGTCTTATTGCCGACTGGCGACCTTACCATTGTTCATTTTTGCTCAGGCCCTGAGTTGTAAAGCATGACCGGACTCACACACATAAGCCCGGGAGTAACAAGCTGGGATTCACTGATAGTAATTTCCAATTGTTTTTATTAAAACTAAATTCCCCCTTTTCTGTCTTTAGCGACGAGACAAACTTAATTTCTTTTTCAAGTAAACTATATTATCACTAGTGGTGGAACCATGGGAGAAAACAGCCGAAGCATATTATTTTTATGGTTAAAATCTTGTTTATTTGTGCGTGTATATGCACCACGAAACCTTTTGTTTTACAAGAAAAAACATATAGTAGGCTCAGTTTCATTCAACGGAATAGTCAACCGTCTGTGACGAATTGCCTTTGTTCGTTCTGAGCGGCGGATGTCACAGTGGTGAAGATTTATTAAATATATTATGCAGTAAGTGAATGTTTAGTTTTGTGTTAAAAATAAGTGAAGTTTTAGAAATTTTACGAAACCTTAACAGGGTAAACATGTGTTAATATAAAGCTTAGGCAACCTGAAGTAATTACCCCCACAGTCGTGTTTCTGAACGACCAAGGCCTGTTATTTTCTGTTATTATTAGCTTTGTTTATCTTTACAGATTCTACATAACGAGAGCACAGACCTAGGATTTTAACCTAATTATTGCATGTAGGCAAGTAGTTCACGCACATATCAATCGTTTGCTTTGTGCATAAAATAATTTATCATTTATCTTTAGTGCTAGGATACAGGCTGGTCTTATATCGAAACTCTTGGCTTACAACTCGGGTAAATGTTTTACGCCAGTGAGGCATAATTTCCGTGTTGGGTAACGGCAAGAAAACATTGCATCCCTTGTTATTTCAGAATTTTTTTAATCGTTAGTGACATAAAATTTCGTTTTTTTGTAATTCTTTGTGGGAAACTATTTTATGTGTACATTTTTTAAAAGCGATAATTTTCATAAGTTTTTGTTAAAACTGGTAAACAAAAAACATAAAGGATTTAAGATATCACATTCAATTTCATTTTTTTCAGTCAGGGTATACGATCATTTAGACAAAATACTTGGAAGGTGTAGATCTTTAAATTAAATTTTGCTAAAGGGAAAATATGTAAAGGGGTTGCCTTTCTTTGCGAAGCAATAAGCAAACTCAGTGATATTGTTTGTTCGATTTAATTTATTATATTCTAAGTATAAGTACAAACCTTGCTTCAAGTCACCGAGTTGCAAGTGGTGGTGTTGCAGGAGAGCACACATAGATTTTTATTTACCCATATTTTTTTATGTCTAGCATAGAGGATCCCTCATCGGTGTGATTCCATTTTTTTATGCTTTGCATAGAGGGTCACCCACGTTGTGATTCCATTTTTTTTATGCTTTGCATAGAGGGTCACCCACGTTGTGATTCCATTTTTTTTTATGTCTAGCATAAAGGATCACCCATCGTTTGGATTCAATCTTTTTTTATATCTAGCATAGAGGGTCACCCATCGTTGTGATTCCATTTTTTTATGTCTAGCCTAGAGGGTCAACCATCGATGTGATTCTATTTTTTTTATGTGTTGTGTAAAGGATCAACCATTGCTGTGATTCCCATTTTATGTGTTTGTACTGGATCACCCATTGGTGTGATTCCATTTTTTTAATTTTTTGTATTGTCTAGTGTACAAGATCACCAATCACTGTGATTCCGTGTGAATTTTTTGTTTATTCATTTTGGACGCCTTGTATCCAGATAGCCTATATGCACACCCATTGGCTTGCTCCCTGGTTTTCAAGTTATGATCCTGTTAAATTATTTGTGAGGCTTGCTATTTGGTAACAGTTCTTTTCCGATATGTATTTCCTACAGCCAAACTATGTATTCTGCCAGCTCCATCTTTTTCCTTTCTTCCTTGAGACTTTCATATGCTAGAGCGTCTTTCCCATCCATGTAATTCCTTGCAAGGTCAACACCGTTCCTTGAGCTATTAAGTTTAATCTGGTCGCTCTCTCCATAATGAATTAGCAATATGACTGCTGCTGACATCAGTGTGTAATGTGGATTTGGCAGAACGACAAAGCTATGAGGGAGAGACATGGTAAAGGTATGTGTGGGAACTCACAAATGAAGCCAATGCCCAGATAAGGGTCAAGCAAGAACAATTGGAAAGAGAGAGAATGGGAGAGTATGAATTAAAGATGCAGGAAATGGACGCTCAATCAGCAGAGCTCAATAACTCGCCACCTCAACCCAATGTTACCAAAGTCCAACAGGACAATCACAGGAAGGTTCAGTTCATTGAAGGAGTCATCAAGGAAATCCCTAGAGTGGAGTTAAAGGTAACCACCCTCCAGCTCAGCAAGAAGTGCACACAAGGGGTAGTGAGCAGTCTCAGACATAAGGGTGACGACTTGCTCTTTGGTCAAGAACCCATGAAGGGTGTACAATGAGTGCCCATCAGGTGCATGGAGGCTGCCAAGCCCGAGCCCAAAACTGTGAGGAGGCTACCTGGCGGGGAAGACGAATGGCTAGGGGACATTAACCTTGGGGAAATACCTTGGTTAAGTGAGGAGGCCCAAGAGTGTTCCTCCTCCAGCCATGAGTCTAAGCCTCATACCTGAGAATGCTCCCCAGCTAAAACAATGCTGCTTACCACAATTGGCGATGGGGCTGCCACAAACACCAGGCCAGAGATCTCAGAGGAGGCAAGAGGGGAATCCTCCATCAACCCAGAGACCCTAAGGAGCCAGACAGAGCCCATCAGATTTCAGCTGTCGGACGAGATGCAGAAAAAATACAGGGAAGCTGTCTATTTGGACGAAGCAGAAATGATTAATCTCTCAAAGGAGAGCTTCAAGCTGAAGGGTGGGGTGCTCCTTAGAATCACCCGAGGCCCTCACGGTCCTGCTGAGGCCCTACACCAGCATGTAGCAATCCCCTGCTATTCCCATTTGTCGGTTCTACATATCGCCCATGAGGGACTGGGAGGGCCCTTTGGGGTGAAGCGCACAACCCAAGTGATCCAGCCTCATTTCTCCTGGCCAGGCTTGTAGAAGAGTGTTAAGGCTTACGTAACCTCCTGCCATTCGTGCCAAGTTGCCGGTAACCCAAACCAGGTAGTGCCGAGGGTTCCTCTCCAACACTTTCCATCTGCAGGTATTCCTCTTCATGATGTGTTGGTGGGTTATGTAGGTCCTCTGCACCGGAGTAAGCGCAGAAGTCATTCCCGATTAACAATGACCGATTGTTTCACGTGCTATCTTGAAGCTGTGACGACTAGGTGTGCCAATGCCAGTCATGGTGACCATGAGTTCCGACTGACAATCCTAATAGAACATAACCCACTAACCTACTTGGCTAAGCTCCGTAATAAGAATAAAGGGTTCATGAGGTGGGGCATAGACCTCCAGAACTACAACTGGAAGGTTGAGTGCATGAAGAGCTCAGGTAATAAAACTGCAGATGTACTCTCCTGGAATTAGTGCTAAATGCACAATGTCATATCCATAACACAGAGCCATAGTCAGTAGGTTAATCTAAGTTGTATGAAAAGATATTAATTTGGACTTGGTGTCTCCCCATGTTGATAAACTTTAGGAGCCATCTTGGCATCATTAGTTTACATTTAAATTATTGTTCATGGATTTATTTTCTCATTTGCTTGTTATGATTTGTCCATTTGCTTCCATTTTACTGCCTACTACTGCACTAGGTCACATAATTAATTATTATTGCATTTTCCTATTTTTTTTTCTTGCTTCACAATCAATATGCTTACATTTATGTGGCACCTAAAGTATAATATACTACCAAAATAAAGTAAAATTATGATCCTAATTGCAGCTTAGAAATTAAATCATTATCATGGTGTGACTCACTGAAGGAGGAGTCATTATGGCTGATGGCTTCAGAGCTTGCTTGCAGATTTCTTGTCCTATTTAAGGATAAAATCTCTGCTAAAAGGGGGTACTGTTATTTGTAACGGTCATTGTACCATTTTTCCCAGACAATAGACCCACCCAGCAAGGACCGGTTGACATGCCACAAGCGTTCGGACACTACCCAGAGCCTCACCACCTGCCCACCCATCCTATACCCGTCTACTCCCCTGAGCTCTCATTTCAGACATCTTCAGAAAAAGCATGTGGCCGCTCAACGTTGCCACAAAGAAAACCCTGGGAAGTCAGGAGGCCTATTGAGGGGGGAGGGGGGGGGTGTCGGGAGACGAAACCAATACCAATAACCAATAGGACGGCGATCAGACCAATGACCAACTCAACCCCCATTTTGGGGGTGGAAAGGAGTTACCTCAACATAAGAACAGCTGGGCACCTTTCTTCGCTTTCCAACCTCCACGGGAGCAGGACCTGTGATGTGTTCTCCACAAGGGAGGAAACAGAGTCCTTTTTTATCAAGGTAAGATGTCTGTACTTTGAGAACCTCATCTTCATCAACTTTACCTAGCCATCCATCTCCTTTCTTTATTACATCCCATTCTTTCCCTTTATCCTAAACGAATGATCCTACACACTGAATCTTTATTATCCCACCCTTATATCCCAACTAAGTGTGCCGTTTGCTCCTAACCTTAATTAATTCATCCAGTGACATTGTTAATTCCTACTGATAGTGTTTGAAAATTCCTAAGTTTCGCACATTCATTTTATTTGCTTAAAAGTTTTAACACCATGACTTCCTCTTGCTCTCAGCCCACAAAAGATAAGTTATTAGTTAATAATTTAATTAATTTCCCTTTCCAGGGAATATGATTGCTGTGCTGAAGTTGTCCAAAGTCAGTCCAATTCAACATGAAGCCCCTTGTGGCTTAACCAAAATAGATTTCTCTATTATTTTCCTATTTTTAATCATTTTTTTTGTAAATATACAGTAAATAAAATTATTGTCCGTAATCATTGTCTTATTGCCAACTGGCGACCTTACCATTGTTCTTTCTTGTCCATGCCCCGAGTTCTAAAGCAAGGACGGACTCGCACATACAGGGCCAGGTGGAACAATATATATATATATATATATATATATATATATATATATATATATATATATATATATATATAATATATTTATATACATATATATATAAATATATATATACATATATATATATATATATATATATATATATATATATATATATATATATATATATATATATATATATATATATATATATATATATATATATATATATATATATTATATACATATATATATATATATATATATATATATATATATATATATATATATATATATATATATATATATATATATATATTATATATATACATATATATACGTATATATATATATATATATATATATATATATATATATATATATATTATATATATATATATATATATATATATATATATATATATATATATATATATATTTATATATATATACATATATATACACGTATATATATATATATATATATATATATATATATATATATATATATATATATATATATATATATATATATATATATATATATATATATATATACATATATATATATATATATATATATATATATATATATATATATATATAATATATAAAGTCATATATATTTATATATATACATACATATATATATATATATATATATATATATATATATATATATATATATATATATATATATATATATATATATATTTATATATATATATACATATATATATATACACGTATATATATATATATATATATATATATATATATATATATATATATATATATATATGTATATATATATATATATATATATATATATATATATATATATATATATATATATATATATATATATATATATATATATATATATATATATATATATATTTATATATATACATACATAAATATATATATATATATATATATATATATATATATATATATATATATATATATATATATATATATATAAATATTCATATATATTTATATATATACAGACATATATATATATATATATATATATATATATATATATAATGTTTTCTGCAACGTCCGCAGCAAGAATCTCTGCGGACATGAGTTTTGTAGGAGACACGCAGCATGCGCTGTCTCCAAGGATGATCTCCAGTATTGGGACCCTCAGGTAAGTACTGTGTGCACTAACCTGATTACTGAGGCCTTTGATTCCCCTAGGACGGCGGAATCAAGGGATATAGCAAGGGAGAAGCTTCGTACCTGGGTAAGGAGCTTCCAAAAAAACACCTCTGGCCCTTATCTTCCAAGTGAGAAGATGAGGGCGTATCTTTTCCCTAAGGCATCAGCTGATGCTGTGATTCCCCAGCCTCAAGAAGAGATCCCCCAAAGTCAGATCCAGGTGGATGCTGAAGTCGCGGTCGCGATACAAGACATCCAGTTAGATGACAGGATGTCTGACGTGGACGAGCGTTTGGAAGAAGACCTCCTGGCAGAAGGCCAGGATGAAGTTCAAGCCCCGGACGTCGTAGAGGAAGAGGTCGACGAGGTGTCGGCTACTCCGGTTCAGATTCCGGAGCCTATTCCCTCAACATCGGCCAGTCTCCCAGTAGAGCTGGGACAGGCCCTCTCTTCTATTGTTGGAATGATCCAACAAATGCAGAAGGAGAATCAGGAGAAGGCGGCTGCAATGGAACTGCGGATGCAGAGCCTTGCAGAATCACATGGGCCCCAGAAAAGGCTCAATGTGAAAGACCTTCCCTTGTGCTCAGATGCTAAACCATGTGTCCGGCTGAGGAAGGAACCAGCTTCAAAGGAGGAGACAGAGCCGAAGGAGGTCATAGTGATGGACCATACTAAGGCTCAAGCTCTGCTTTCATCTTCGTTGAATGAGAGGGGCTTCTCTAACTCAAAAGTAGCTGCATTGAGCAAGAAGCTCCCTTCTTTTGTGTCCTCTCCTGCTAGAGCCTTCCCCTTTTTACAGAAAGGGTTTGCGGCTGTACTAAAAGCAGTCGAGGCCGACAAGCCTTGCCCCTCCCTGAAGGAGTGTAAACCCTTGTCGCTGGCCCTACCTATGGACCACAAAGACTGGAAGGACGTCCATCTTACGTTCTCAGTTGGGAAGTTGGAAGCTGATATCGCCGGACGTCAGTTCGGCGAGGACCTCCCTAAGCTGTCTGACTTTCTCTTGCAGAGAGAGTTCGAGACAAAAGAAAGACTGGCTGCCTCAATGTCTCTTCAGACTACTCGTGAGACGATGGCAAGTGACCCCAAGGTCCATGAAATGTTCATGGTGGTGGCCAAGACTCATCTGGCCACAGTGACGAAGGACTTTTATGGCTTCGTCAAGGCGAGGAGAGCTTGTAGGGAGTTCGTGTTCACCTCGGCTACGGTGAGGCACGAGCCAAGGAAACTAATCTCCTCCAACATTTGGGGCAAAGACCTTTTCCCTACCGATTTGGTCAAAGAAGTAGTTGATAAGGCCGCCTTGGAGAATAGAAACCTTCTCCAGAAGTGGGGCCTGGCTATCAAAAGAAAGTCTTCCCCGGATGAAGGTCCTCAACCAAAGAGGAAGACTATGAGGACTAGGCTACCATCTCGGAAAGCCAAGCCTTTTAGACAGCAACAGCAACTGCAATTGCCATTGCCTCCAGTGCCCCAGATCGTGGCACAAACCCCGACCACTTTTCAGTGGGTACCCCAGGCCGTGTCGACACAGTCCACGGCATTCACCCCATCGTTCGAAGGGCAGTCTACTTCCTTTCGAGCAAAGCCTAGAGGGGAAGCCAGAGGCTTGTCTGGGCGCCCCTCAAGGGGAAGGGGATTCAGGGGTGGTCGTGGTCAGGGAGGCAAGACCTCGGGACGGCAGTCCAAGTGGGATGATAACGGTAGGAGGGAGACTTCTGAAATTTCGGGATCGGTGGACCTTTGATCCCTGGGCCCACAGCCTACTCAAGAATGGACTGGGCTGGAGCTGGTACAGCACTCCACCCCCGGGCCTTCGAGTTTTCCAACACTCCACCCCCGTTCTGGAGGAGTACGTTCAAGAACTGTTGGAGAAAAATGTGATCCGAAAGGTGAAGTCCATCAAATTCCAAGGGAGGCTGTTTTGTGTTCCCAAGAAAGACTCGGAAAAGCTCAGAGTCATTCTGGACTTGTCGCCACTCAACAAGTTCATAGTGTATTACAAATTCAAGATGCTAACACTGCAACACATAAGGACCTTACTGCCCAAGAGGGCATATTCCGTCTCTATAGACCTGTCAGACGCCTATTGGCACATTCCAATCAACCGTCGACTCTCCCCCTACCTAGGGTTCAGGCTACAACGAAGATTATACGCCTTGAGAGCCATGCCATTCGGGCTAAACATAGCCCCAAGGAGTTTTACGAAGCTTGCGAGCGTAGCTCTCAAACAATTACGACTAAAGGGAATTCAGGTAGTAGCCTACCTGGACGACTGGTTGGTGTGGGCAGCATCCGAGACAGAATGCTTGCAAGCTTCCAGTCAAGTGATCTAGTTCCTACAGTACCTAGGTTTCAAGATCAACAGATAAAAGTCTCGACTTTCTCCATCTCAAAAGTTCCAGTGGCTGGGAATCCACTGGGACATTTTGTCACACCGTTTCTCCATCCCGGCGAAGAAAAGGAAGGAGATAGCGGGTTCTGTCAAGAGACTTCTAGATTCCGAAAGGATATCAAGACGCGAACAAGAGAGGATACTGAGCTCTCTCCAGTTTGCTTCGGTGACAGACCCAGTGCTAAGAGCACAGCTGAAGGATGCAACCGGAGTTTTGAGAAGTTATGCATCAATCGTGCGAAGAGATCTGAGAAGACCAGTTCCGCTTCGGCTACGTACTCTTCTCAGGCCTTGGTCCCAAGCCAGACTTCTAAGAAGTCGGTTCTTCTTCAGCCACCTCCCCCGTCGGTGACGATTCACTCAGACGCTTTGAAGGAGGGATGGGGAGGTCACTCTCATCGGAAAAAAGTCCAGGGGACTTGGTCCAAGCTATTCAAGACCTTTCACATAAACTTTCTAGAAGCTATGGCAGTGCTCCTTACCTTAAAGAAAGTTTCCCCGCGTCACTCGATCCACATAGGGTTGGTGATAGACAGCGAGGTAGTTGTGAGATGCTTGAATCAACAAGGATCGAGGTCACCACCTCTCAACCTGGTGATGTTGGCCATCTTCCGATTTGCGGAAAAGAAGAAGTGGTACCTGTCGGCAGTTCACCTTCAAGGAGTCCGCAATGTGACAGTGGACGCTCTATCCAGGTTCACACCTATAGAGTTGGAATGATCCTTAGATGCAGGATCATTCTCCTTCATTCTGAATCAAGTCCCAGAACTGCAGATAGACCTCTTTGCGACGAAAGACAACAAGAAGTTGCCCCTGTACGTGTCCCCGTACGAGGACCCCTTAGCGGAAGCAGTGGACGTGATGTCCCTCAACTGGAACAGAGGGTCCAGGATTTATATGTTCCCTCCTCACAACCTTCTGTTGAGGGTCCTCAACAAACTGAGATCCTTCAAGGGGGTAGCGGCAATAGTAGCCCACAAGTGGCCGAACAGCGTGTGGTTCCCCCTGGCATTGGAACTACAGATGAAGTTTGTACCGCTACCAGATCCAGTTCTGACCCAGCGAGTCCAGAAGTCGACTGTCTGCGCTTCATTACAGAAAACCCGGACCCTGCTGCTGATGATTTTCTCTCCCTAGCGGTTAGAAAGCGTTTCGGGATTTCGAAAGCCAGCATAGACTTCCTAGAGGAATATAAGTGCAAATCTACTAGAAGGCAATATGAGTCATCTTGGAGAAAATGGGTGGCCTTTGTCAAGGCGAAGAATCCGCAGGAGATCTCGACAGACTTCTGCTTATCTTTCTTCATCCACCTCCATGGTCAAGGATTGGCAGCTAACACGATTTCAGCGTGTAAGTCTGCTTTGACAAGACCCGTTCTATATGCCTTCCAGGTCGACCGAGGTAACGAGTTCTTTAATAAAGTTCCGAAAGCCTGCGCTAGGCTCAGACCTTCAGCACCTCCAAAGGCCATTTCATGGTCTTTAGACAAAGTTCTTCATTTCGCTTCTCTGTTGTGCAATGAAGAGTGTGCGTTAAAGGATTTGACACAAAAAGTTATTTTCCTAATTGCACTCGCGTCCGGGGCCAGGGTTAGTGAGATTGTAGCCCTCTCGAGAGAGGCATGTCGTGTTCAGTTCCTGGATGGGGGAGAACTGAACCTGTTTTCGGATCCTACGTTTCTCGCCAAGAATGAGTTACCCACCAACAGGTGGGGTCCCTGGAGAATCTGCCCTCTGAAAGAAGATGCATCTCTATGTCCAGTAGAATGCCTAAAGGTCTATCTTCATAGAACTTCAGACTTCAAGGGTGGTCAACTATTCAGGGGAGAAACATCAGGCTCAAATTTATATCTGAATCAACTCAGAGCGAAAATCACATATTTTATTCGCAGAGCGGATCCTGACAGTACACCCGCAGGTCACGATCCGAGGAAAGTTGCCTCATCCTTAAATTTCTTTAATTGTATGGATTTTGAACATCTCCGTTCATACACTGGCTGGAAGTCTTCCAGAGTGTTCTTTCGCCACTATGCGAAGCAAGTAGTGGAACTAAAGAGATCTGTGGTAGCAGTGGGTCGCGTCGTTAACCTTACTGTTTAACTCTGCGAGGAACAGTGGTTTTAATTGGGACGATTAATTCCAGGGTGAGTTGTAGTTACATACCGTACTACAAACTAAGTGAGGGCACTGAGTTGCCCATGTAGACTGTTCCATTTCCAAAGGTGAACCTAGCATAAGTGCAGACATGTGTGCCGAGCGTTTCTAACGCTAATGTCATTGATTTGTAATACAGACTTTTATGACTTTGATACCTCGGTATCTTAAAAGTGGCATTTAATGTGTTTTCTTTCAGATAAACAAGTTCTGTTCACTATCATACTTATGCTTAAAGTTTTGGGTTATCCTCTTCTTATATATATATATATATATATATATATATATATATATATATATATATATATATATATATATATATATATATATATATATATATATATATATATATATATATATATAATTGTGGTTAACCTGTCTGTTTATTGTCTGTCAATAGAATTGTTCCTTTATGCAAGCTATGTTGCATTGGTTTATGCTTTCCCTTAACGGGAGGACCCCGTCCCATAAGGGGACGATGGCGGTTTTACTAGTTTCCTCCTATGCGGATATAAACCTTTGTCCAATACAAGTATTGTGGGGAGAACTGGTCGATATTTCATATTGACGCAGTGGTTCTTTACAAACTATGCTTTACTTAATATAGAGCGAGACCACTATATTAGCTTGCCTGGTATTCATACATAGGTATACGTACTCTTCGAGACTTTTCCAGAGTCTAGTAGGACTCTTCCCTGTAGGGGGCAGGAAGCTCTAACATGGTTTATAGTTAGTTGAAAAGATGTATAACAGTAACATCTTAGGTCTCTAGGTCTAGTCGACCGGGAAAAATTACATCCGGGGAGTACGGCACGTTCTGAGAATCCACAGATACAGTAATGATCTGGTATACTTCCATCAGGACGACATGGCTTGAGCCCAAAAAACGGATTTTGAGCGAAGTGAAAAATCTATTTTTGGGTGAGATGGCCATGTCGTCCTGATGGACCCGCCCTTGCCTTTCTAAGAAAGGGCTGTAGGACCCCTCCCTACATACAGTATCTGTAGCACCTCGTGTACGCTACAAGGAATACAGATGGCGCCAGGATTGGCGCCAGGCACGCTTACGAATCGGGAGATAGGGAGCCTTGGGAGCGGCTCCCTCTTTTTCTTTCCCGAATTCGTTTCTTGCCAATTGCCCCCTGCGAGACGAAATCTCTGTTCGGGATGCAGATTGCCATGTGGAGTGTCAAGAATACGTCCTCTGATATGTCGCGATATCCTTTTCAGGAGGGATATTCGCTCCAGCAGTTAGAATTCTGGTACCTTAAGGTAAATTCTCTGGGAATATCGCCGTAGTTGTAATATACCCTAGGAAGCTACCCTATAGGAACTTCCATCAGGACGACATGGCCATCTCACCCAAAAATAGATTTTTCGCTTCGCTCAAAATCCGTTATATATATATATATATATATATATATATATATATATATATATATATATATATATATATATATATATATATATATATATATATATATATATATATATATATATATATATATATATATATATATATATGTGTGTGTATGTCTGTGTGTTTGTTTGCGTGTTTTCGTCATAATTTCATAGGAGCCGATTTACCAAGAAAAAGATTACGGATAGAAAGGAACAGTTGACCAGTATTTTTTTATAATGAGGAAGTATTGTCATTATCATGAGAATGAGAATATCATTAAGGGAGAAAGTTAAACTGTCAGAGGAATAACAAGGGATAAGGTGACAGTTAAGAAATAATATTCTAAAAATAAAAGTTTGTTCCCATTAAAGTAGAGACACTTTTCTTGTTCAACACACATCCTTCCCACGTAAAACCCCAATGTTTTCCATACTATTCAATGGTTTGAATTCGAATAGACTGTCGAAATAATAGGTTAAAGGTGGCAAAAGAGAAAGGAGAGTGTATGTTTTCAAACTGGTTAAGACCCCTACTGTTCATATTTGGCAATTTTTAATGAGAGGAACTTATGAAGTGAAGTAATTACAACCTAAACTAAGATGAGGGAAGAATCGAAAGAAATTAAGGATAACAAGAAACATCAAATAGTTAATAGAAGAAATCATAATCTGCCGGTCGCAGATCGTAGTAAAGAACATTCCTATGATTTTCAAGATCTAAGCATCCGCTATAGTGCTCGCATCACCAACCATAATGGTGAACCAAATGTAAAGGAGATGATATACATGGGTCCACAAATCAAACCAAAAGGGGTACTATTACTAGTATCATTGAGAACAAATTAGATTTTCCGAGTAATAGTTGAAGTAGAACAAAATGTAGACGAAGAGAAGGATGTTTCTTTAGCTGCTTTCACAAAGAAAGAAGAAATATCTTTAATAAGCTTTGCAGATGATAAACAATTGAAGTTTAGTGTAGCTAGTGAGGTAATATAAAATAACAAAAGACTATATTAAAACCAAATATAGCATTTTAAATAATGACCAATTGTCAGATTTCGTCAGTATAGATAACTCATTAGAACACATGAAAGAGTATAATTGTGGAACACATATACTTAACTAATTTATCAGCAGGAGCAGATCTGCGGAGGTATAGAAACCAAGTAATTCCAATAGATGAACATACATTCCTTTATCAAAAGATAGTCCCGAAATAAAATCAATAACGCAATAGAAAATAATGATTTTCCGAAAAAAAAACATAGTAATAGGAATCTTGAAGCATAGGCAAGGAATTGCCATTTAAGGAAACCTGCTAAGTCAAACTAATGTCCTGCAAAGTAGCACACAACTAGGAGAAGATAAGCCTTTTAGTATTCCAAAATATAGCTTATCAAGAAGTTAACGTCCACTAATAGATAAATCAATAGAATGGATGAGGATACCAGGAGTGGTTATATTACCTAAGTCTTCTCATAATCTATTTTATCATTAATTCCCAAGAAATGTTGAAACCAGAGTATGGTAATTCATTTTTTGTAAAATGAATGCAATAGCAATTCCTAATAGGTTGCTAAGACCTACTATTAACCGTGTATTAGCTCAATTAGGATGAGAAGGATATTCTCATTTTTATATTTTAAATATTTAACTTAGCCGGTGAATATATAATAGCTGCTACTCAGCGGCTCGACAGAAAACACACTCAAAAAACTCGCGAGCGATCGCTATGAAGGTTGCGGGTGTGCCCACCAGCGCCAACTATCGGCCAGATACCACTCTTGCATGTAAACAAACCCTTCAATTCTTCTCTGTCGACCTTGACGACAAGACGTATCATTACTCGCTGTAGAACCTGGAGTTTTCTCAACATATTTGGCGAAGTACTTCATTTTGGTTTGAGCTTTGGCAGTGCAGGTGTTTTATCTTCAACTTAAATCTTGAACTCGTTTTTGGATAGATTTAATTTTTGATGACTTTGGATTGTTTTTTGGACTTTCTTTGACTTTTAAATGGCCGACCCTTCCCTTAGTACGGAAGTGTGTTTTAGGCTTTTAGCAATTATCTTATCACGTTATAAATTAATTACAGATTTTCCTCTATATATTTTATATCTCAACCGCCTTTATTAGGCCTCTTCGATTAGCTTTCCATTTATAATAAACATCAAGATAAATTTTAATGATTTGTTTATATGCGACCTTTCCTGAGAGTAGGCGGTCCTAACTTGGAAACCGAAGTTACACAACGTTGAGCCCTTTCAATCGTAAATAACTTTACAGAGCTAATGATTTAAAACTTATTAAATGAATATTTTTTAGTAGATATTTTATGAAAGATTTTCTTTGAATAGTCTTCGTACTGTTTCAAAGATGAACTAACGTTTAGTTTATTTATGCTACGCAGTTTGCGCTCTATCGTTACGATAGAGAGAGAGAGTATCACGGTTTCACTTTGCAGAAAGAGTAAATCGATTCGGACGTTTTGTCCATTCTTCTTTCAAAGCTTAAATGTTTTAAATTCTATTTTAAAGGAACTTTTTAATTGAAAAACCTTTCAGTTTTTTCCTTTGGTCAAATAACCTGTATATTGACGAAACGTAAGTGGGCTCTTCTCTTCGGTGCGAAATCAAGAGAGAGAGAGAGAGAGAGAGAGAGAGAGAGATAGAGACGGAGAGAGAGAGAGGAGAGAGAACGTTCCGATCTTTATTCTCGTCCCAAGCGAGTAACGTTGTTCTCGAGTTACTCTCGTCCCTAGTCTCTGTACGGGGAGAAAGGATAAAACGTTTTTAGTTTTTATTCTCGTCCCAAGGCACTGTACGGTGAGAGATTGAAAACGTAGTTTTGAATGAACTAGTGTTTAGTCTCTTTCCCTGCCACTGATCTTTTTATCTTAAAATATGTTTACTGTTTTTTGCTTGTATTAATGTGCTTACATTATACGACTGATTTCGCAATTATAACCTTTTGATGAGGGTAGAATTGCGTGCTTCAGATAGAAATCAGTTTTATTCATACCTAATGTGAATTGTTAAAAAATTCGATTTCAGTGAAATAAGTGCAAAACAGAAAATCGTAGTGATAAAGTGATATTGCGCAAAGTGTTATCAGTGTTGCGACCGAGGGTTCGTCTGTTCGTGCCTGTCGTTCGCCTAGTCCGAGACCTCTTGCAAGCTCCCAAGCCCAGGGGAGAAGTAATGTCGTACGACTTATGGGTTCGAGAGGCCTTGATCAGCGAACAGACGTTCCCTCTATGGTATCAGGCGTATCTCACCAAGATCACCCCTACCATAAGGCGAGAGAGACGATTTTCTCCTCGTCATCCGAAGGCTTTTCGCATAAGAAACCGTGGAACAAGGTTTCGAGGCCCTTTAAGCGAAAGTCAGTCCTTTCAGGACAGGTCCAGCGTCCTGGTTTTAACTATTAGGACAGCTCTGACCCTATGCAGTCATCGGAAGACTGCTCGCCGCCTAAACAAAAGCGTAACACAGGCTCCGAGAGTCTTTTTGTAGGTAAGGTTTTGCAGTCACAGACGTTACCCTCGTCTCTTACCGCAACCATTCCCGTTGATCCTAAATGGGTTGTACGGCAAGACATGCAGAATAAGCTTGCCTCTCTTATGGAAGACTATTCTGCCGATAAGGTTCACGTTGATCCTAGCCGTTTATCTCATCGAGATCCTGGCCTTCAGCCGCCCAAACGAACCTTTGTGCGTCCTGTTGACGTTGGCGTAGCTAAGTCACGTCAGTCACGATATGTAGAGCCTCACTCAATGCGGTCACGTGTTGATTTTCAGCCGCATTTGGACGTTAGGCCATCTTCCTAATGCTCCTGTTGATGTTCAGGACGTTCGCCAATCAGCGGAGTTGACTTGTTTTGACGCTGAGCGTCAACTACCGCAGTCTAGAGTTGTTTTGACTGCTCAGACTAGGCAGTCAAAACAGTCTCGAGTGGACGCCGAGCGTCCTCCCGCACCTGTTGTTGTTGACAGTTCACAGACTGTTAAGCAGTTACATGACGTTGCGTCCTGGTCCGCTACTAATGCACCAGTGCGTGTGGACTCTGCTTGTAAAGCATTGCCACCACGGTAGGTCTCTCCCTTGCTTGAGACTTGGCTATTGTCGGACAAGGTTCCTTCAGATGAGGAAGTTGCTGTTCCCCCTCCTACTGATATTCCCTTGAGGACTCTGTCAGACGGAGAGGAGCCTAAAGCTGCTTAGCCCTCTATGGACTTTAAATAAATCATGCTGATTTTTAAGGATCTTTGTCCGGATCTTTTTATAACTGCTGCTCCTCGTTCGCCTAAACGTCAGAGTTTACACTAGGCCTAGCTACTTCGAAGCCGTTGTTTTATAAGCTAGTGCTCTCTCGCTCTTCTAAGAGAGCTTTACGTTTGCTAGGCGACTGGTTTAT
This sequence comes from Palaemon carinicauda, assembly GCF_036898095.1. Taxonomy (NCBI): domain Eukaryota; kingdom Metazoa; phylum Arthropoda; class Malacostraca; order Decapoda; family Palaemonidae; genus Palaemon; species Palaemon carinicauda. The sequence continues at coordinate 92,607,716 of NC_090734.1, forward strand.
CACCAGGAGGAGTTTGGGGGAGAAAGCCTTTGCTTTCCCTACTTTTAAGCTGGCTTATAGAGCGAGAGTCTAATATGACACGAGAGAAGTTCTCGGCTTGGGAGTTCCTGCCTCTGCCCAGATAGACTTCTCAAACCTCATAGACTCTTCCTGGCGCCTGGCCATGAGACGCTCCAAGATTTTATGGTCGACTTCAGAGCTATTTTCGAGCGTTTGAAGTTTTGCTGTACAATTATGTCATGCATAAACAAGGCTTTCAGGGATGGCTCCAATGATCTGACAGCCACGTTCTCTGCAGGAACAAGTCCCTCAGGGATGGCTCCAATGATCTGGCAGCCATGTTCACTGCAGGAGTACGTAAGAGGCAAGTGCGCTCAATGTGTTCATTGTCAAGACAAACTTCACGATGAAGTCTACCAGGCTGTCTTGACAGCATTTATGGAAGGCGACTGGATGGTCTCTCTCGACCTTCAGGAGGCATACTTCCACATTCCTATACACCCGGTTTCCCAACCGTTTCTGAGGTTTGCTTACAGGAATGTGGGGTACCAGTTTCGAGCCCTGTGCTTTGGCCTCAGTCCTGCTCCTCTCGTGTTTACGAGGCTCATGAGGAATGTGGCAAAATCCCTCCATCTATCGGGGATCCGAGCCTCCCTGTACTTGGACGACTGGCTTCTCAGAGCATCGTCCAGTCTTCGCTGTCTGCAGGATCTACATTGGACGTTGAGTCTGGCCAGGGAGTTGGGACTTTTGGTCAACCTAAAAGTTCCAACTGATCCCATCCCAGATTATTCTATATTTGGGGATGGAGATTCGCAGTCCAGTTTTTTTTTTCGGGCTTTTCTGTCTGCCACCGAATAGAACAAGCCCTGCTCGAAGTCCAACTAATGCTGAAAAGAAAACGTTTGTTCGGTCAGGAGTTGGAACAGTCTCGTAGGGACTCTCTCATCCCTGGAGCAGTTTGTATCACTAGGGAGACTACACCTTCTGCCTCTCCGGTTCCATCTAGCCTCTCACTGGAACTAGGACAAGACGTTAGAGACGGTATCATTCCCAGTCTCCGAACCAGTAAAGGCATTCCTGAAATGGTGGGACAGCAATATCAGTCTGAGAGATGGACTATCTCTAGCAGTCAAGAACCCAAACCACGTGTTGTTCTCAGACGCGTCGGATTTGGGTTGGGGTGCGACCCTGGACGGTCGGGAATGCTCGGGTCTGTGGACCTCAAGTCAGAAGAGCATGCACATCAACGGCAAGGAGCTATTAGCAGTCCAATTGGCCTTGATGATATTCGAAAGCTTCTTCGAAACTAAGTGGTAGAGGTCAACTCAGACAACACCACAACTTTGGCGTAGATCTCCAAGCAAGGAGGCACATACTCCTTCACGCTGCTCGAGATCGCAAGGGACCTTCTCTTATGGTCAAGAAATCGATGCATCTCCCTGTTGACGAGATTCATCCAGGGGGACTTGAACGTCTTGGCAGACTGTCTCAGTCGGAGGGGTCAGGTGATACCCACGGAATGGACCCTCCACAAGGACGTGGGCAAGAGTCTTTGGGCTACTTGGGGTCAACCCACCATAGACCTCTTTGCCTCCTCGTTGACCAAAAGGTTACCAATCTATTGCTCTCCAGTCCTAGATACAGAAGCAATCCACATAGACGCGTTTCTACTGGATTGGTCTCTTCTGGACTTATATGCATTCCCACCATTCAAGATAGTCAACAAGGTACTGCAGAAGTTCGCCTCTCACGAAGGGACAAGGCTGACGTTGGTTGCTACCCTCTGGCCCGCGAGAGAGTGGTTCACCGAGGTACTTCAATGGCTGGTAGACTTTCCAAGAAGTCTTCCTCTAAGGGTAGATCTGTTACGTCAGCCCCACGTAAAGAATGTCCATCAAAGCCTCCCCGCTCTTCGTCTGACTTCCTTCAGACTATCGAAAGACTCTCAAGAGCTCGAGGCTTTTCGAAGGAGGCAGCCAGTGCGATTGCAAGAGCGAGGAGACCTTCTTCCATTAGAGTATACCAGTCGAAGTGGGAAGTCTTTTGAGACTGGTGCAAGTCAGCATCTGTGTCCTCGTCCAGTACCTCTGTAGCCCAAATTGCAGATTTTCTTTTACATCCGAGAAAGGTTCGCTCCCTTTCAGCTCCCACGATTAAGGGCTACAGGAGCATGTTGGCTTCGGTCTTTCGACATAAAGGCTTAGATCTTTCCAACAATAAAGATCTCCAAGATCTCCTTAAGTCTTTCGAGACCTCTAAGGAACGTCGTTTGGCAACTCCTGGATGGAACTTAGACGTGGTCATAAGGTTCCTCATGTCAGACAGGTTTGAGCCATTACATTCAGCCTCCCTGAAGGATCTCACCCTCAAGACACTTTTCCTAGTGTGCTTGGCTTCGGCTAAAAGGGCCAGTGAACTTCATGCCTTCAGTAAGAACATCGGTTTTTTCTACAGAAAAAGCCACTTGTTCACTTCAACTTGGTTTCCTGGCCAAAAATATGAACTGCCTTTTCGTCCTTGGCCTAAATCTTTGGATATTCCTTGCTTATCAGAGATCGTAGGCAACGAACTGGAAAGAGTATTATGTCCTGTTAGAGCTCTTAAGTTCTCTTTAGCTCGTACTAAGTCATTACGAGGTAAATCTGAGGCATTATGGTGCTCAGTTAAGAAACCATCATTGCCTATGTCAAAGAATGCTTTGTCATATTTTATCAGATTTGTTAATACGAGAAGCTCATTCTCACTTGAATGAGAAAGACCGATGTTTGCTTAAGGTTAAGACGCACGAAGTTAGAGCTATAGCAACCTCCGTGGCCTTCAAGCAAAATAAATCTCTGCAAAGTATTATGGACGCGACTTTTTGGAGAAGCAAGTCAGTGTTCGCGTCATTTTACTTAAAAGATGTCCAGACTCTTTACGAGGACTGCTACACACTGGGTCCATTCGTTGCAGCGAGTGCAGTAGTGGGTGAGGGTTCTACCACTACATTACCCTAATTCCAATATCCTTTTTAATCTGTCTTTTGAAATGTTTTTTAATATTGTTTTTTGGGCTGTACGGAAGGCTAAGAAGCCTTTCGCATCCTTGTTGATTTGGCGGGTGGTCAAAGTTATTTCTTGAGAGCGCCCAGATTAGGGGTTTGATGAGGTCCTGTTAGTATGGGTTGCAACCCTTTATACTTCAGCTCTTGGGAGTCTTTCAGCATCCTAAGAGGATCGCTGGGCTTCGTGAGGAAGACGGACTTACAAGGTAGAGTAATCGTCTAAGTCAACTTCCTTACCAGGTACCTATATATTTTGGTTATGTTATATTGATAACTGTCAAAAACTCTTAGCTTATACGCTGTAAACTTAATTAACTCTGGTCTCTACCCACCGCCTTGGGTGTGAATCAGCTATTATATATTCACTGGCTAAGTTAAATATTTAAAAATGATATTTTAATTATAAAATGAATTTTTGAATATACTTACCCGGTGAATATATAAATTAAAGGCCCTTCCTCCCCAATAGAGACGCAGCGGGACGAGAAGAATTGAAGGGTTTGTTTACATGCAAGAGTGGTATCTGGCCGATAGTTGGCGCTGGTGGGCACACCCGCAACCTTCATAGCGATCGCTCGCGAGTTTTTTGAGTGTGTTTTCTGTCGAGCCGCTGAGTAGCAGCTATTATATATTCACCGGGTAAGTATATTGAAAAATTTATTATATAATTAAAATATCATTTTCAATATCAAACTTACCCGATGATCATATAGCTGCATCCCTGCTGCCCGACAGAAAAAGTCTACGGGAGGAATACGCCAGCGATCGCTATACAGGTGGGGGTGTATATCAACAGCGCCATCTGTCAAGTAGGTACTCAAGTACTCGATGTCAACAACGAACCAATTTTCCCTCTGTCGTGCCACAGGCAAGACCTACTGAATACGCCGTCCCTAACTGGTTTTGTTTTCACAACGTTTTGGTGAAGTACACTATTCCAGTTTTGAGCTTTCGCTATGCAGGGGTTTTATCTTCATTTCAAAACTTGAACTCGTTTTGGATAGATTTAATTTTGGTGACGAAGAGAGTATGGACTCGAAGAGAGTATGGACTCTCTTTCACTTTTAAATGGCCGACCCTTCCCTTAGACGGAAGTGTGTTTAGGTTTTTGGTAATTTTGCTTAACAAGTTATAGATCTATTTATATCTCTCCGCCTTTAAGGCCTCTTCGATTAACTTTCCATTTATTATAAACTTATAAAAATTAATTTTTATGTTTGTTTATATGCGACCTTTCCTAATAGTAGGCGGTCCTTACTTGGAACCGAAGTTAATTAACTTTGAGCCCGTCATATCGTATTTACCTTTTAAGAATTTATACCCCTTTTTTAATTTTATGTTGTTGAAAGAATTTCTTTGATAGTCTCGTACTGTTTTCAAAGATGAACTAACGTTTAGTTTTGTCTCCGCAGTTGTTGACGTTCAGAACGTTCAACATGCGCTCTATCGTTACGATAGAGAGAGAGTATTTCACGGTTTCACGTTGCAGTAAGAGTAAACCGATTCTAGCGTTTTGTTCATTCTTCCTTAGCCTAAATGGTTTAAATTCTAAATAAAGGAACTTTTTATTTGGAAAACCTTTCAGTTTTTTCCTTTAGCAAATAATATGTTTTAACGATATATAATTGGGCTCTTCTCTTTGGTTCTAAGTCAAGAGAGAAGAGAGAGAAGGATAGAGACGGAGGGAGAGAGAGGAGAATAAACGTTTCGTTCAAGCGGGTAACGTTGTTCTCGTTTTTTACTCTTCTCCCTTGTCGCTGTAGGGGAAGAAGGTAAAACGTTTCTAGAGTTTTATTCTTGTTCCCAGGCTTTATGCGGTGAGAGATTTTAAACGTAGTTTATTTGATCTAGTGTTTAGTCTCTTTTCCAGCCACTGAATTCTTTATCTTTAATTATGTTTTTCTGTTGCATTGTAAACTGTTTTCGCAATTACTACCTTTTAATGAAGGATAGGATTGCGTGTTTCAGGTGGAAATCAGTTAAAGTTTCGATTTCAGTGAAATAAGTGCAAACAGAAAATCAAAAGTGATAAAGTGATATGCGCAAAGTGTTACAGTGTTGCGTTCGAGGGTTGGTCTGTTCGTGCCAGTTGTTCACCTAGTCCGATACCTCTTACAAGCTCCCAAGTCAGGGGAGAAGTAATGTCGAAGGACTTATGGGTTCCACAGGCCTTGATCGACGAACAGACGTTTCCCTCCGTGGTTTCGTGTGTATCTACACACGTTGCCGACGTGATCACCCCACCCACACAAAGACGAGAGAGCCCATTTATTCCTCGTCTGCGGAAGAGGTTTCTCGCAGTAACCATGGACCAATCCTGCTGCTTTTTAAATGCAAGTCGGTCCCTTCCGCGCAAGTCCAACGGCCTAGGTGTAGCCACTGGGTCAGTTCGGACTCGCTGCAGTCATCCGACGACTGCACACCTTCCGAGAGAGGCAAGGTGGTTCCGCAACCGGCAGTAACTCCGTCTGTTGCCGCACCAGCTGTTTTAGACCCTCAGTCACAACGGACAGTAGCTCCGTTTGTTGCCGTCTTTTATAGACCCTAGTGGTCTATGCTGCAGATATGCAGTCTCAGCTTGCTTCCTTCATGCAGGAGTATCGTGCTGAGAAGGTTGACACTGCACCTGTTAACCTACAACCTGCCACGGTTGTGCGCTCAGCAGATACTGCGGCTGCCTGCTCCCACACTCCACTTGTGAGAGCTCCACCACCGATGCTCAGTCGACCCTGCCAGACGCATGTTCATGCTGCACCCTCCGTTGACATGCGTGAGCTACCGCATCAGCAGTGGGAAGGTGCTGTCAAGCTGCCGTGTTTTGCCGCAATGCGGCATGATCCGCAACCCACGGCAGTCCCTCCCACGCACCAGCACTCCGCTTTTGTTGTTGCCAGCTCCCACACTCCGACTGCGGAGCAGGGTTGCCAACTCAAATTTTCAAATGTCGCTAGATAGGCTTGCAAAAGTAGCTAGAAAGTAGCTAAAGTCATATGGAATTTCCCTAAAGAAAGTAGCTAAAATAGAATACTGTAAAAAGGCAATGAATTAGCACAAAATCGCTAATTTGGCAACTCTGCTGCGGAGAAGGTTGACGATGCACCCGTGGGCCTACAGCCAACCACGGTTGTGCGCCCGACATGGCTGCCTGCTCCCACACTCTTGTTGTGAGAGCTCCTCCACCCATGCACAGTCAACCCTGCCAGACGTATGATGACTCCCACAGACACACGGAGCACTCAGTTGCCGTGCGTGAGCTACCACAAGCTGCCGTGTTTTGACACGGTGTGTCAGCCTCCGCAACACACTGTGGTTACCGCCACTCGCCCGCAGCAAACTAGTCAGTCAGGAGTTGAGGCTTCCCCACACAACTTTGGTTGTTGCCAACTCACAGACTGTCAAACAGTTACATGACGTTGCCTTCTGGTCTGCTACTAATACACCAGTGCTGTATGTCCTCACGCTCCTGTTGTGGTTGACAGTTCAGTTTTTGACAGTTCACAGACTGTCAAGCAGTTTCATAACGTTGCCTTCTGGTCTGCTGCTTATGCACCAGTGAAACCCTCACTGAGATAACCTAGCTTTTCTCGGACATGGTTCCTGTAGATGAGAAAGTGCTGTTCTCCCTCCTTCTGATATTCCCTTGAGGACTCTGTCATTTGGAGAGGAGCCTTAAGCTGCTTAGCCTCCTATGGACTTTAATTAAAGCATAACATGCTTCCAGGGAGGGTAAATGGTTCCGCTTCAGTCGCTACCCCGTCTGTTGCCACACCTGCTCCCTTAGACCTTGGGCTTTGTTGCAAGACATGCAGTCCAAGCTTAGTCCTTGATAGAGGATTTTTTACGGAGAAGAACCTTCTTGCCAACAACCTTCCTACCGGTTGGTTGTACGCCCTGTTGACGCTGAGATTTCCTACCCATGTCCGCCAGTTGAGATGATTCCTCCTCCGGTGCGACCCAGTGTGGGTTGCCAGTCGCACGTTAACGTTAAGCGACTCTCGGAGGTGGTTGTGGACGTTCAGTGTGTCACTAGGAAGACGTTCAACAACCAGCAGAGGTGACTTGTTGTGACGCAGTGCGGCAACCTCAGCAACCCGATAGGGGTTGTCTGCACAACCCAGACAGTCTAGACAGTTTCGGGTTGTCGCTGTACTTCCTCGCTTCCCCATGGTTGACAGTTCACAGACTGTGCAGCAGTACCATGATCTTGTGTCCGGCTCCGTCACGCATCCACCAGTGCGACCGGATTCAGCGAGTCAGACGTTGCCCACTCCGTTGCCGTTTCCTCATCAGTTTCGGATGAGGAACCCTCTGATGAGGACATGGCTGAACAAGACGATCAACCCCCAGCCCTGCTATCCATCCAGAAGATGCTGAAGAAGGAACGCGGCCCTGTCAGGATGTGGATGAGTCTGGTTAAGACACTGTCATCCGTGGTTCAATTGGTGTCACTTGGAAGACTACACCTCCCTCCTCTTCGGTTTCATCTAGCTCTTCACTGGAAAAGGACAAGACGCTAGAAGCGGTCTAGATCCCGGTTTCCGGAAGATAAGTCTGGTCTGACTGGATGAAAGGACTTTATCAACCTTTGATAGGGTTTTCCCCTGACTGTTCAGACTCCCAACCACGTTCTCTTCTCAGACGCATCGGACGTAGGCTGGGGTGCGACCTTAGGCGGTAGGGAATGTTCGGGATTATGGAACTCGAGTCAAAGGACAATGCATTTCAACTGCAAGAAGCTTCTGGCAGTACGTCTGACCTGGAAAAGTTTCAGGTCTCTCCTTCAAGGCAAAGTAGTGGAGGTGAACACGGTCAACTCCCTGCTTTGATGTACATCTCCTAGCAAGGAGGGACCTACTCTCTGACATGGTACGAGTTCGCAAGTGACCTCCTCTCCTGTTCAACAGGTCTAGACTTTTCACTAGTAACAAGTTTCTTCCAAGGCAACTTGAATGTCTTAGCAGATGGTCTCAGTAGGAAGGGACAATAACTCCAACTTATTGGACCCTCCACTAGGATGTATGCAAGAGACTTTGGGTCTCCTGGGGCCAGCCAACCATAGATCTCTTCGCAACCTCGATGTCCAAGAGGCTCTCAATACTTTGCTCACCTATCCCGGACCCAGCAGTAGTTCTTTTAGATGCCTTTCTACTTGATTGGTCTCATCTAGATCTATATGCATTCCCTCCGTTCTAGATTGTCAACAAGGTACTGCAGAAGTTCGCCTCTCACGAAGGGACAAGTGGACGCTAATTGCTCCCCTCTGGCCCGCGAGAGAATAACTTACCGAGGTACTTCGATGGCTAGTAGACGTTCCCAGAACTCTTTCCCTAAGGGTGGACCTGCTACGTCTGCCACGCGTAAAGAAGGTACTCCAAGGCCTTCACGCTCTTCGTCTCACTGCCTTCAGAGTATCGAAAGACTCTTGAGAACTAGAGGTTTTTCGAAGGAGGCAACCAGAGCGATTGCTAGAGCAAGGAGAACATCCACCCTTAGAGTCTACCAATCGAAGTGGGAAATCTTTCGAAACTGGTGCAAGTCAGTATCCGTATCCTCGACTAGTACCTCTGTAACTCAAATAGCTGACTTCCTCTTATATCTGAGGAAAGAGCGATCTCTTTCAGCTCCCACTCAAGGGTTACAGAAGCATGTTGGCATCAGTCTTCCGTCACAGAGGCTTAGATCTTTCCAACAATAAAGATCTACAGGACCTCCTTAAGTCTTTTGAGACCACGAAGGAGCGTCGTTTGGTTACACCTGGTTGGAATTTAGACGTGGTTCTAAGATTCCTTATGTTAGACAGGTTCGAACCACTTCAATCAGCCTCCCTGAAAGATCTCACCTTTAAGACTCTTTTCCTGATATGCTTAACCACAGCTAAAAGAGTCAGTGAGATTCATGCCTTCACCAAGAACATCGGATTCTCATCCGAAACGGCTACATGTTCTTCATCTTGGTTTTCTAGCCAAACACGAGCTGCCTTCTCGGCCTTGACCAATATCGTTCGATATTCCAAACTTATCGTATGGTTGGAAATGAACTAAAAAGAGTATTATGTCCTGTAAGAGCTCTTAAGTTCTATTTTAAAACCTTTACGAGGCCCGTCTGAAGCTTTATGGTGTTCAGTTAAGAATTCATCTTTGCCTATGTCAGAGAATTCTTTATCCTATTTTTATCAGACTGTTAATACGAGAAGCTCATTCCCTTCTGAATGAGGAAGACCAAGCTTGGCTGAAGGTAAGGACACACGAAGTTAGAGCTGTCACAACTTCCGTGGCCTTTAAACAAAATAGATCTCTGCAAAATATATTCGACGCAACCTATTGGAAAAGCAAATCAGTGTTCGCGTCTTTTATCTTAAGAATGTCCAGTCTCTTTACGAGAACTGCTACACTCTGGGACCATTCGTAGCAACGAGTGCAGTAGTGGTGGGGGCTCCACCACTACAATTCCCTAATTCCAGAACCTTTTTAATCTTTCTCTTGAAATATTTTTGGGTTGTCCGGAAGGCTAAGAAGCCTTTCGCATCCTACTTGATTTGGCGGGTGGTCAAAATCATTTCTTGAGAAGCGCCTAGATTAAAGGTTTTGATGAGGACCTTTAGTATGGGTTGCAACCCTTCATACTTCAGCTCCTAGGAGTCGCTCAGCATCCTATGAGGATCGCGAGGCTCAGTAAGGAAGACGTACTTAAAAAGGCAGAGTAATTGTTCAAGTCGTCTTTCTTACCAGGTACTTATTTATTTTATGCTTGTTATTTTGAATAACTGCTAAAATAAAATACGGAATACTTAGCTCATAATGTCAACTTGTTATGCTGGTCTCTACCCACCCCCCTGGGTGTGAATCAGCTATATGATCATCGGGTAAGTTTGATATTGAAAAATGTTATTTTCCTTAGTAAAATAAATTTTTTAATATACTTACCCGATGATCATAAATTAAAGGACCCACCCTTCCTCCCCAATAGAGAACCAGTGGGACAGAGGAGAAAATTGGTTCGTTGTTGACATCGAGTACTTGAGTACCTACTTGACAGATGGCGCTGTTGATATACACCCCCACCTGTATAGCGATCGCTGGCGTATTCCTCCCGTAGACTTTTTCTGTCGGGCAGCAGGGATGCAGCTATATGATCATCGGGTAAGTATATTCAAAAATTTATTTTACTAAGGAAAATAACATTTTTACACAAAAACATCATTTGGAGTGTCGGGTGATGCCTTTTTATCGTATTTCTGGCTCACTGTCATTTGTCAGATTAACGATACAGATTTTGAGCAGTAATATCAAATGTTCATGTTAGTTTAAAAAATATTATTATTTTCAATAAGGGCATATAGAGTCATTTGAAGACAAATGGAGGATTAAAGGCGAAGGCTCAAAATGTAAGTTTTGCAGGTCTTTAAAACATTTAAAATATGTAATTAGTGAAAAAGGATTACACATGAAATCTGGTAAAGTTGGGGCTATTATGTATTTATTGAAGGTTATTAGGGTAGTAAGGCTACTATGGACTTTTTCATGCTGAAACAATAGCCAAACTGAATTGATGAAAAAAGAAAGATTATGACTGGGAGGATGAAGAAAAAAAATATCAAAGTTACTACAATATCCTACTTTAGTGTATTCAGACCACCCCCAAACCAGAAAAAAAATAAAGTGAAAAAAAATATCAACCATATGATACCCCAAGTACAGTACTTGGAGCAGTTCTCTTACAGAAAGCCAAAACAAAAATGAGAGCCGTCTACTGTACTATCAACGTGGACAGCAGCCAAGAAAAAAATAACCCCCCTGAAAGAATATATTTAGCTATATAATGGGCATTAAAAATGTTTAGGTACACTTTATTTTGCATACGGTGAAAGTATCAGGTTACCATATCCTAATTTGCTATCTTTAATAAAAGTGGGCTTCACAATTAACATGAAATTTAACAGATGGTTCATTATCATACTTAAATTTGTCACAAAATATAAATGTAATGCCATTGCAGATTGGTTATGTAGACTTCAGGGAGACACTGGGAAGATTATTAACGGTAATACATTTGTTTATGTTGCCAAATAGTGTACTTAAATTTAGAAAGGTTAAAAGTAGAACAGGAAAGAGATGAAATGGTTATGAAAAATTAAGAAAAACTGTAAATGATCGATTTCCCAGGTAAAATTTAGTTAATTCATGGAATCTCATAAGAAGATAAAAGTAAATGATGAGTGTTTAAGATTATATATATTATTTCACTAAAAAGTGAATTACTACAAATTACAAATACACACAAATCGGCAGGTTACTTAGGGATTAAGAAGAAAAACAAATAAAAAATGAAATTTTTATGGCTTTGATGCTAAGAATAGGTTGACCATTTTGTTCAATAATGTAACTTTTGTAAAAAAAAAAAAAATCAATACAATCCTAGACGCAATGGATAACTTTGAACCCTTTCCTAAGAAAATGAGGGATAATCAATATATTCATGTTTTTTTTTATAGATAAACTACTATGAATGCATTATTACCTTGGTACGAGCATAATGCATATCAGGACTGAACTCGTATGTCAATTTACTCTTATCTCAAATAAATTGTTCCCATATAAGATAATAAAAGAAAAATTATTCGTCCCCACCCTCCTAAACACACTCAAATCAATAACATAAAAGTATAAAAACATATTTTTCATTCATCAAATCCACAAAATATACTCACAAAAGTGAATAAAATACTCTTGGTCTATGATATTGAACAAAATGTCCCTTTTTTAAGGATTTCTCACCTTCAAGATAGGCGGTAGCGGCTAACAGTGATGTGTATGGATAAGTTGCGAGGGAGGAAAAGATAGAAAGACACTAGAGCAGTGATATTTCCTTACACTATTTATAGTGCTCCTACGTATCTAAACACTTAAACATTTTATTTAGTTAAATTAAATTAGCTCAAACCTACACTTAATTTAAAAATAAATTCAAATTTTACGTATCATATTTTGTACTTTTTTTTTTATTCTTTTTTCACTTTTCCTAACTTGTCTTAGCTCTTTTTGCCTTGCTTTCACCTTCACTTGTTGTAGGCCTTTAAAAAAAAACTATCTAAGGAGGTTTGTTAATGTCTCCCTTTTAAAGATGTTGCGGAAACGACTTAGGCATGGGTCACTGTAATAAGCTGAAGCACGACCACATGCCAATTTGAGTGGATGTTTCTTTTCTACAAAATCAGACATATTTTGCCACTTAACCACCACTTCCTTAATCTACTTCGAAGAATACAGTTCCTTAGGTCACGGCTCCCCTCGCTACAGAGCTCTTATAGCACTTTCGTATGTTGCATCTTCTGGAGCTTGATTAATATTTCCATCGTGAGCTCTTCTTGATGCTCCTAGACATGGACGTTAACGTCTACCTCATCTATCTTAAAGCCCATGACCTTTTTTAGAGACACTATCTCTTCCAACATGATGGGTTCAGGGTCAGGCTTTGGCTTATCAAACCCTTTGAAGTCCCTTTCAGCTATGAAATCTGGCCACATTTTTTTTCCATGCTGACTTTAAGGTTCTTTGCGTTACACCCTGCCATGCTTCATCTTAAATTTTCAGGCAATGAACAATATTGAAGTGGTCCTTCCAAAATTCACAAAGGATGAGATTTCTGTTGTCTGAGACATCCAAGCATTTCTTAAACCAATGCTTCGTGTAGAGTTTCTTGAAGTTAGAAATGAGCTATTGGTCCATGGGCTGAAGGAGGGGCATGGTGTTGGGTTGGAGATAGAGGACCTTGACGAACCTAAATTTATCAAGAATGTGATCTTCAAGACCAGGAGGGAGACCAGGGGCATTTTCTAAAGTCAGAAGATATTTCAACAACAGGTTTTTCTCCAACAAATACTTTTTGATTGCCGTACCAAAGCACAGGTTAACCCATTCTGTGAGGAAATATCTCTTAAACCAAGCCTTAGGATTTGTGTGCCTCATGACTTGAAGTTTTTCTTTCAAAATCTTTTTCCTCCTCAAAGCATGTGGGTTCTCTAAGTGGTACACCAGAAGTTGCTTGACCTTACAGTCACTACTAGCATTGGCACACAAGTCTATAGTCAGTCGATCCTTCATGGGTGTATGGCCCAACAGTGTCTTCTCTGCTGGGATGAATGTCCTGCTGGTCATATTCTTACAAAGCTAGCCAGTTTCATCACAGTTGAAAACTAGTTGAAGGATGTAGCCTTATTCAGCAATAAGAAAGGGAAAGTGTTTAACATACTCATCTGCGGGTTTCACGTTGGAACTTGCAGCTTCCCCATACCTCACAGCTGAGTGGATACCAGTCCACTTATAAATTTTCAAACCAGCCGCGACTGGCTTTGGAGGTCTCTCTCAGCGGCTTCTCTCTTTTTCATGTCTTCGTAGATTGCAGTCTTTCTATCTTCCGCCAACTGCTTTGCCTTAATCTACAACAACAGGAGTTTCTCCATTTCATGATTTACATCACTTCTTAGGTCTGAATGGCAGGTTGGGCCTTTCAAAGCCATGGTGATATTAATAGCATCCTTCTGTTTGAGCATGCTACATTTTGTCATTGTACTACTCTGGTAATGGTAGGCCAGTGCAGACAGTCGTACACTACTCTTATGCTTTTCAATAATATTACAGTTTAACTCAATCGTCATCATGCACTTTTTCTTATACCTGCCCTAGTTTCCACTTGCTTGCCTTGGGCCCAGGAATATTGAGTTAATTGTTCACAAATTATCAATTAAAACACAGAAGTAATGCAAACTGTACGCACAATGCTTGAAGATGTGTTCAGATGTTGGAGATAACGCAAAATGAACAAGTGTTGCTGGCCTCCAGAGCAGCTCCAATGGGCTTGGTCTCCTAGCGTCAGCCTCTATGAGAGTGCTTGTATTTCAAGTTTTTGCTTGTATCTCAATGCAAATATTTGCTTGGCATCTTACTCGTATCTCAAATTGCTTGTATGCTGTGACACCCGTATCTCAAGGTAATACTGTGTAGAGATTGTTCCAGTAATAATAAAAGTGCCATTATCATTGCAGAAACATTTTAGTCCAGGATTTTTAATAAAAACCCAAGATCAGGGGTAATTTTCATAGACAATGAACCTGAGTTCTTTAGTGAAGGCTTTGTTAATTTATGGAAATTCTATAAATAAAAAAATTTGAGTAAGGGTACATATGAAATTTAAGGACATCTTCAGAACTATTGTGACACGACAGACAGTAAGTTATGGTGACACGGTAGACAGCAAGTTATGGTGACACGGTAGACAATATACAGCAAATAATAGTTAACAGTACTGAAGGTTAAACCTCACACTTTCAGTTGTAGGAATAAGAAAAAAATGCCATATCCATTATTGGACGATGCCAAACCACCTATACACTCTTATAACTAGCCGGGCCACATAACATGGAAATTAGTAAGAAATATAGAAACTGTCTAACACTCAAAACAGGCTTCAATGAAAGGAGATTTAAAAGATAAACATTGATATGACTTAGAGGCTTTTGCACCAACAATTAAAGATGTTTCTCAAGATTATGCACAAAAACATGTAACAAAACGGTAAAAGGAAAGGTTCTATATTTGGAGATACATGTAAAATACTGAATACTCAGTCTCTACAAGACCACTGTTGTTTTACCTTGTTCATTCAAAGTATTTAACGCTTCATATTGCGTATTGTTCATTTACTGTTAAATCACCACTGTCAAAGGACTCATGAAATAAGAAAGTCTTCAGTTTCCTCTTGAAAGCCTTTATGTATTCAATCCTTCGAGTATCTCGTGGGAGCTTATTATATAGTCTCGGGGCCGCATATTTAAAGGCTCTAGAGCCTAAAGTAGACATAAATCTAGGTTCCAAAAGTTTGAAGCCATCTGTAACTATTCTCGTTTTGACAGGGTTTGTTGGCTGCGCAATATGTAGCAGTTCTCCTAAGCATTTTGGATGCCCAGTTCTGATAACTTGGTGGGTATTGTACATATTTTAAATTCAATTCTCGCTTTAATCGGCAGCTAGTGTAAATTGATTAGTATAGGGGTGATCCTTTCTCTAGGTGGGACAACTTTTATCAGTTTTGCTCGTCTGTTTATTATGTTTTGGTAAATTGTAATTGATAGAGTTGCAGTAGTCAATCATGGTAATAACACAGTTTATCATAAGTTTCTTTAAAGAATTTTCGTCTAGGTACATTTTAATAAACGCAATATTTCTTAGATGATAACCAGCAGTTTTTATTACTTGATTTATTTGGGCATTTAGAGACAGGCTACAGTCAAGAAATACACGCAGATCTCGAACTTTACTTGATATCGGAACTGAGTCCTTATTTATGTTCATTTGAATCTCAACTAAGTTTCTCACGCTGTTTCTCTTGCCCAACACCACGAATTCAGTTTTGTTCTTGTTTGTTTTAGTTGCTTAAATGTCATCCATTCTCTAACACTATCAAGGATTCGGTTTAGTCTCAGTAGTGTCATGTATATCATTTATGGAGAAGCAAAATTGTGTCATCTGCAAATAGTTTTAAATTCATGCTATGCCTTTGTAGCCTTTTCGATAGAGCAATAGTATAGATGAAGAATAAGATTGGGCCAAGTACACTCCCCTGGGGTACCCCTCTGTTTAAGGGTTCATATGATGAATAAGAGTTTCCAATTTGTACACAGTAATTTCTACTAACTAAGTAGTCTTTTGGGTATTCGAAGTCTTGATCTTCAACGCCGATGGACTGTAGATCATTTAGTAGCAATTCATGCACCACTGTATCAAAAGCAGCATTGAGATCGAGCAGTATTAAGATACCTAATTTATTTTCATTCATCATTTCTAGCATATCATTTATAACAGAGCAAATGGCTGTCTCCGTAGAGTATAGTTTTTTGTAAGCAGATAGGTTGTCAGACAAAGCCTCTATTACATCTAAGTGACTGACTAGTTGTTAAAGAATTATTTAATAAAGCACTTCTGAGACAAAGAATAAATGTTAAATAGGTCTATATGAACTTAATTCCTGGTAGTCCAGTGCATTCTTCAGAGCTGGTGTGACTATAGCCATTTTCTCAGATTTAGGAAACTTACATTCATCAATGCTTGCATTTGCTATTCTCATTATCATTTCGGCTAGAGTAGAAAAGTCTCTCTCTCCAATTACTGCAGATATTGGCATAGGATTGTTCGCATAGTTTTTTTTTTTTTTTTTTTTTTTTTTTTGCTCTCTTGATAATTCTGGTGATGTCATCTTGTTTTATGTTGTAAAACCGTATTAATTTTGTCTGTGTGCCTAGTGTATCCTTAATCTGATGTCGAGTATTTACAAATGACCTAGTTATGTTTTAAATTTTGTTTTTAAAGGATACTAGAAAATTATTTGCTACTTCCTGGTCACTGTATCCATCGGGTAGCTTATTTTCTTTTACAATTCCCATTATACCATTCAGGAGACGATATAACTTATCTATATCTGTTGCTGCTCCTCGTTCGCCTAAACGTCAGAGTTTACACTAGGCCTAGCTACTTCGAGGCCGTTGTTTTATAAGCTAGTGCTCTCTCGCTCTTCTAAGAGAGCTTTACGTTTGCTAGGCGACTGGTTTATCACCAGGAGGAGTTTGGGGGAGACAGCCTTTGCTTTCCCTACTTTTAAGCTGGCTTATAGAGGGAGAGTCTAATATGACACGAGAGAAGTTCTCGGCTTGGGAGTTCCTGCCTCAGCCCAGATAGACTTCTCAAACCTCATAGACTCTCCCTGGCGCCTGGCCATGAGACGCTCCTAGATTTTATGGTCGACTTCAGAGCTATTTTCGAGCGTTTGAAGTTTTGCTGTACAATTATGTCATGCATAAACAAGGCTTTCAGGGATGGCTCCAATGATCTGACAGCCACGTTCTCTGCAGGAACAAGTCCCTCAGGGGTGGCTCCAATGATCTGGCAGCCATGTTCACTGCAGGAGTACGTAAGAGGCAAGTGCGCTCAATGTGTTCATTGTCAAGACAAACTTCACGATGAAGTCTACCAGGCTGTCTTGACAGCATTTATGGAAGGCGACTGGATGGTCTCTCTCGACCTTCAGGAGGCATACTTCCACATTCCTATACACCCGGTTTCCCAACCGTTTCTGAGGTTTGCTTACAGGAATGTGGGGTACCAGTTTCGAGCCCTGTGCTTTGGCCTCAGTCCTGCTCCTCTCGTGTTTACGAGGCTCATGAGGAATGTGGCAAAATCCCTCCATCTATCGGGGATCCGAGCCTCCCTGTACTTGGACGACTGGCTTCTCAGAGCATCGTCCAGTCTTCGCTGTCTGCAGGATCTACATTGGACGTTGAGTCTGGCCAGGGAGTTGGGACTTTTGGTCAACCTAAAAGTCCCAACTGATCCCATCCCAGATTATTCTATATTCGGGGATGGAGATTCGCAGTCCAGTTTTTTTTTCGGGCTTTTCCGTCTGCCACCGAATAGAACAAGCCCTGCTCGAAGTCCAACTAATGCTGAAAAGAAAACATTTGTTCAGTCATGAGTTGGAACAGTCTCGTAGGGACTCTCTCATCCCTGGAACAGTTTGTATCACTAGGGAGACTACACCTTCTGCCTCTCCGGTTCCATCTAGCCTCTCACTGGAACTAGGACAAGACGTTAGAGACGGTATCATTCCCAGTCTCCGAACCAGTAAAGGCATGCCTGAAATGGTGAGACAGCAATATCAGTCTGAGAGATGGACTATCCCTAGCAGTCAAGAACCCAAACCACGTGTTGTTCTCAGACGCGTCGGATTTGGGTTGGGGTGCGACCCTGGACGGTCGGGAATGCTCGGGTCTGTGGACCTCAAGTCAGAAGAGCATGCACATCAACGGCAAGGAGCTATTAGCAGTCCACTTGGCCTTGATGATATTCGAAAGCTTCTTCGAAACTAAGTGGTAGAGGTCAACTCAGACAACGCCACAACTTTGGCGTAGATCTCCAAGCAAGGAGGCACACACTCCTTCACGCTGCTCGAGATCGCAAGGGACCTTATCTTATGGTCAAAAAATCGATGCATCTCCCTGTTGACGAGATTCATCCAGGGGGACTTGAACGTCTTGGCAGACTGTCTCAGTCGGAGGGGTCAGGTGATACCCACGGAATGGACCCTCCACAAGGACGTGGGCAAGAGTCTTTGGGCTACTTGGGGTCAACCCACCATAGACCTCTTTGCCTCCTCGTTGACCAAAAGGTTACCAATCTATTGCTCTCCAGTCCTAGATACAGAAGCAATCCACATAGACGCGTTTCTACTGGATTGGTCTCTTCTGGACTTATATGCATTCCCACCATTCAAGATAGTCAACAAGGTACTGCAGAAGTTCGCCTCTCACGAAGGGACAAGGTTGACGTTGGTTGCTACCCTCTGGCCCGCGAGAGAGTGGTTCACCGAGGTACTTCAATGGCTGGTAGACTTTCCAAGAAGTCTTCCTCTAAGGGTAGACCTGTTACGTCAGCCCCACGTAAAGAATGTCCATCAAAGCCTCCCCGCTCTTCGTCTGACTTCCTTCAGACTATCGAAAGACTCTCAAGAGCTCGAGGCTTTTCGAAGGAGGCAGCCAGTGCGATTGCAAGAGCGAGGAGACCTTCTTCCATTAGAGTAAACCAGTCGAAGTGGGAAGTCTTTTGAGACTGGTGCAAGTCAGCATCTGTGTCCTCGTCCAGTACCTCTGTAGCCCAAATCGCAGATTTTCTTTTACATCTGAGAAAGGTTCGCTCCCTTTCAGCTCCCACGATTAAGGGCTACAGGAGCATGTTGGCTTTGGTCTTTCGACATAGAGGCTTAGATCTTTTCAACAATAAAGATCTCCAAGATCTCCTTAAGTCTTTCGAGACCTCTAAGGAACGTCGTTTGGCAACTCCTGGATGGAACTTAGACGTGGTCATAAGGTTCCTCATGTCAGACAGGTTTGAGCCATTACATTCAGCCTCCCTGAAGGATCTCACCCTCAAGACACTTTTCCTAGTGTGCTTGGCTTCGGCTAAAAGGGCCAGTGAACTTCATGCCTTCAGTAAGAACATCGGTTTTTTCTACAGAAAAAGCCACTTGTTCACTTCAACTTGGTTTCCTGGCCAAAAATATGAACTGCCTTCTCGTCCTTGGCCTAAATCTTTGGATATTCCTTGCTTATCATGCTATGCCTTTGTAGCCTTTTCGATAGAGCAATAGTATAGATGAAGAATAAGATTGGGCCAAGTACACTCCCCTGGGGTACCCCTCTGTTTAAGGGTTCATATGATGAATAAGAGTTTCCAATTTGTACACAGTAATTTCTACTAACTAAGTAGTCTTTTGGGTATTCGAAGTCTTGATCTTCAACGCCGATGGACTGTAGATCATTTAGTAGCAATTCATGCACCACTGTATCAAAAGCAGCATTGAGATCGAGCAGTATTAAGATACCTAATTTATTTTCATTCATCATTTCTAGCATATCATTTATAACAGAGCAAATGGCTGTCTCCGTAGAGTATAGTTTTTTGTAAGCAGATAGGTTGTCAGACAAAGCCTCTATTACATCTAAGTGACTGACTAGTTGTTAAAGAATTATTTAATAAAGCACTTCTGAGACAAAGAATAAATGTTAAATAGGTCTATATGAACTTAATTCCTGTTAGTCCAGTGCATTCTTCAGAGCTGGTGTGACTATAGCCATTTTCTCAGATTTAGGAAACTTACATTAATCAATGCTTGCATTTGCTATTCTCATTATCATTTCGGCTAGAGTAGAAAAGTCTCTCTCTCCAATTACTGCAGATATTGGCATAGGATTGTTCGCATAGTTTTTTTTTTTTTTTTTTTTTTTTTTTTTTTGCTCTCTTGATAATTCTGGTGATGTCATCTTGTTTTATGTTGTAAAACCGTATTAATTTTGTCTGTGTGCCTAGTGTATCCTTAATCTGATGTCGAGTATTTACAAATGACCTAGTTATGTTTTAAATTTTGTTTTTAAAGGATACTAGAAAATTATTTGCTACTTCCTGGTCACTGTATCCATCGGGTAGCTTATTTTCTTTTACAATTCCCATTATACCATTCAGGAGACGATATAACTTATCTATATCTGTTGCTGCTCCTCGTTCGCCTAAACGTCAGAGTTTACACTAGGCCTAGCTACTTCGAAGCCGTTGTTTTATAAGCTAGTGCTCTCTCGCTCTTCTAAGAGAGCTTTACGTTTGCTAGGCGACTGGTTTATCACCAGGAGGAGTTTGGGGGAGACAGCCTTTGCTTTCCCTACTTTTAAGCTGGCTTATAGAGCGAGAGTCTAATATGACACGAGAGAAGTTCTCGGCTTGGGAGTTCCTGCCTCTGCCCAGATAGACTTCTCAAACCTCATAGACTCTCCCTGGCGCCTGGCCATGAGACGCTCCTAGATTTTATGGTCGACTTCAGAGCTATTTTCAAGCGTTTGAAGTTTTGCTGTACAATTATGTCATGCATAAACAAGGCTTTCAGGGATGGCTCCAATGATCTGACAGCCACGTTCTCTGCAGGAACAAGTCCCTCAGGGATGGCTCCAATGATCTGGCAGCCATGTTCACTGCAGGAGTACGTAAGAGGCAAGTGCGCTCAATGTGTTCATTGTCAAGACAAACTTCACGATGAAGTCTACCAGGCTGTCTTGACAGCATTTATGGAAGGCGACTGGATGGTCTCTCTCGACCTTCAGGAGGCATACTTCCACATTCCTATACACCCGGTTTCCCAACGGTTTCTGAGGTTTGCTTACAGGAATGTGGGGTACCAGTTTCGAGCCCTGTGCTTTGGCCTCAGTCCTGCTCCTCTCGTGTTTACGAGGCTCATGAGGAATGTGGCAAAATCCCTCCATCTATCGGGGATCCGAGCCTCCCTGTACTTGGACGACTGGCTTCTCAGAGCATCGTCCAGTCTTCGCTGTCTGCAGGATCTACATTGGACGTTGAGTCTGGCCAGGGAGTTGGGACTTTTGGTCAACCTAAAAGTCCCAACTGATCCCATCCTAGATTATTCTATATCTGGGGATGGAGATTCGCAGTTCAGTTTTTTTTTTCGGGCTTTTCCGTCTGCCACCGAATAGAACAAGCCCTGCTCGAAGTCCAACTAATGCTGAAAAGAAAACGTTTGTTCAGTCAGGAGTTGGAACAGTCTCGTAGGGACTCTCTCATCCCTGGAGCAGTTTGTATCACTAGGGAGACTACACCTTCTGCCTCTCCGGTTCCATCTAGCCTCTCACTGGAACTAGGACAAGACGTTAGAGACGGTATCATTCCCAGTCTCCGAACCAGTAAAGGCATGCCTGAAATGGTGGGACAGCAATATCAGTCTGAGAGATGGACTATCCCTAGCAGTCAAGAACCCAAACCACGTGTTGTTCTCAGACGCGTCGGATTTGGGTTGGGGTGCGACCCTGGACGGTCGGGAATGCTCGGGTCTGTGGACCTCAAGTCAGAAGAGCATGCACATCAACGGCAAGGAGCTATTAGCAGTCCACTTGGCCTTGATGATATTCGAAAGATTCTTCGAAACTAAGTGGTAGAGGTCAACTCAGACAACACCACAACTTTGGCGTAGATCTCCAAGCAAGGAGGCACACACTCCTTCACGCTGCTCGAGATCGCAAGGGACCTTCTCTTATGGTCAAGAAATCGATGCATCTCCCTGTTGACGAGATTCATCCAGAGGGACTTGAACGTCTTGGCAGACTGTCTCAGTCGGAGGGGTCAGGTGATACCCACGGAATGGACCCTCCACAAGGACGTGGGCAAGAGTCTTTGGGCTACTTGGGGTCAACCCACCATAGACCTCTTTGCCTCCTCGTTGACCAAAAGGTTACCAATCTATTGCTCTCCAGTCCTAGATACAGAAGCAATCCACATAGATGCGTTTCTACTGGATTGGTCTCTTCTGGACTTATATGCATTCCCACCATTCAAGATAGTCAACAAGGTACTGCAGAAGTTCGCCTCTCACGAAGGGACAAGGTTGACGTTGGTTGCTACCCTCTGGCCCGCGAGAGAGTGGTTCACCGAGGTACTTCAATGGCTGGTAGACTTTCCAAGAAGTCTTCCTCTAAGGGTAGACCTGTTACGTCAGCCCCACGTAAAGAATGTCCATCAAAGCCTCCCCGCTCTTCGTCTGACTTCCTTCAGACTATCGAAAGACTCTCAAGAGCTCGAGGCTTTTCGAAGGAGGCAGCCAGTGCGATTGCAAGAGCGAGGAGACCTTCTTCCATTAGAGTATACCAGTCGAAGTGGGAAGTCTTTTGAGACTGGTGCAAGTCAGCATCTGTGTCCTCGTCCAGTACCTCTGTAGCCCAAATCGCAGATTTTCTTTTACATCTGAGAAAGGTTCGCTCCCTTTCAGCTCCCACGATTAAGGGCTACAGGAGCATCTTGGCTTTGGTCTTTCGACATAGAGGCTTAGATCTTTTCAACAATAAAGATCTCCAAGATCTCCTTAAGTCTTTCGAGACCTCTAAGGAACGTCGTTTGGCAACTCCTGGATGGAACTTAGACGTGGTCATAAGGTTCCTCATGTCAGACAGGTTTGAGCCATTACATTCAGCCTCCCTGAAGGATCTCACCCTCAAGACACTTTTCCTAGTGTGCTTGGCTTCGGCTAAAAGGGCCAGTGAACTTCATGCCTTCAGTAAGAACATCGGTTTTTTCTACAGAAAAAGCCACTTGTTCACTTCAACTTGGTTTCCTGGCCAAAAATATGAACTGCCTTCTCGTCCTTGGCCTAAATCTTTGGATATTCCTTACTTATCAGAGATCGTAGGCAACGAACTGGAAAGAGTATTATGTCCTGTTAGAGCTCTTAAGTTCTATTTAGCTCGTACTAAGTCATTACGAGGTAAATCTGAGGCATTATGGTGCTCAGTTAAGAAACCATCATTGCCTATGTCAAAGAATGCTTTGTCATATTTTATCAGATTTTTTAATACGAGAAGCTAATTCTCACTTGAATGAGAAAGACCGATGTTTGCTTTAGGTTAAGACGCACGAAGTTAGAGCTATAGCAACCTCCGTGGCCTTCAAGCAAAATAAATCTCTGCAAAGTATTATGGATGCGACTTTTTGGAGAAGCAAGTCAGTGTTCGCGTCATTTTACTTAAAAGATGTCCAGACTCTTTACGAGGACTGCTACACACTGGGTCCATTCGTTGCAGCGAGTGCAGTAGTGGGTGAGGGTTCTACCACTACATTACCCTAATTCCAATATCCTTTTTAATCTGTCTCTTGAAATGTTTTTTAATATTGTTTTTTGGGCTGTACGGAAGGCTAAGAAGCCTTTCGCATCCTTGTTGATTTGGCGGGTGGTCAAAGTCATTTCTTGAGAGCGCCAAGATTAGGGGTTTGATGAGGTCCTGTTAGTATGGGTTGCAACCCTTTATACTTCAGCTCTTGGGAGTCTTTCAGCATCCTAAGAGGATCGCTGGGCTTCGTGAGGAAGACAGACTTACAAGGCAGAGTAATCGTCTAAGTCAACTTCCTTACCAGGTACCTATATATTTTGGTTTTGTTATATTGATAACTGTCAAAAACTCTTAGCTTATACGCTGTAAACTTAATTAACTCTGGTCTCTACCCACCGCCTTGGGTGTGAATCAGCTATTATATATTCACCGGCTAAGTTAAATATTTAAAAATGATATTTTAATTATAAAATGAATTTTTGAATATACTTACCCGGTGAATATATAAATTAAAGGCCCTCCCTTCCTCCCCAATAGAGACGCAGCGGGACGAGAAGAATTGAAGGGTTTGTTTACATGCAAGAGTGGTATCTGGCCGATAGTTGGCGCTGGTGGGCACACCCGCAACCTTCATAGCGATCGCTCGCGAGTTTTTTGAGTGTGTTTTCTGTCGAGCCGCTGAGTAGCAGCTATTATATATTCACCGGGTAAGTATATTCAAAAATTTATTTTATAATTAAAATATCATTTTACACAAAAACATCATTTGGAGTGTCGGGTGATGCCTTTTTATCGTATTTCTGGCTCACTGTCATTTGTCAGATTAAAGATACAGATTTTGAGGAGTAATATCAAATGTTCATGTTAGTTTAAAAAATATTATTATTTTCAATAAGGGCATATAGAGTCATTTGAAGACAAATGGAGGATTAAGGGCGAAGGCTCAAAATGTTAGTTTTGCAGGTCTTCAAAACATTTAAAATATGTAATTAGTGAAAAAGGATTACACATGAAATCTGGTAAAGTTGGGGCTATTATGTATTTATTGAAGGTTATTAGGGTAGTAAGGCTACTATGGACTTTTTCATGCTAAAACAATAGCCAAACTGAATTGATGAAAAAAGAAAGATTATGACTGGGAGGATGAAGAAAAAAAATATCAAAGTTACTACAATATCCTACTTTAGTGTATTCAGACCACCCCCAAACCAGAAAAAAAATAAAGTGAAAAAAAATATCAACCATATGATACCCCAAGTACAGTACTTGGAGCAGTTCTCTTACAGAAAGCCAAAACAAAAATGAGAGCCGTCTACTGTACTATCAACGTGGACAGCAGCCAAGAAAAAAATAACCCCCCTGAAAGAATATATTTAGCTATATAATGGGCATTAAAAATGTTTAGGTACACTTTATTTTGCATACGGTGAAAGTATCAGGTTACCATATCCTAATTTGCTATCTTTAAAAAAAGTGGGCTTCACAATTAACATGAAATTTAACAGATGGTTCATTATCATACTTAAATTTGTCACAAAATATAAATGTAATGCCATTGCAGATTGGTTATGTAGACTTCAGGAAGACACTGGGAAGATTATTAACGGTAATACATTTGTTTATGTTGCCAAATAGTGTACTTAAATTTAGAAAGGTTAAAAGTAGAACAGGAAAGAGATGAAATGGTTATGAAAAATTAAGAAAAACTGTAAATGATCGATTTCCCAGGTAAAATTTAGTTAATTCATGGAATCTCATAAGAAGATAAAAGTAAATGATGAGTGTTTAAGATTATATATATTATTTCACTAAAAAGTGAATTACTACAAATTACACATAGGCTACACACAAATCGGCAGGTTACTTAGGGATTAAGAAAAAAAACAAATCAAAAATGAAATTTTTATGGCTTTGATGCTAAGAATAGGTTGATCATTTTGTTCAATAAGGTAACTTTTGTAAAAAAAAAAATCAATGCAATCCTAGACGCAATGGATAACTTTGAACCCTTTCCTAAGAAAATGAGGGATAATCAATATATTCATGTTTTTTTTATAGATAAACTACTATGAATGCATTATTACCTTGATACGAGCATAATGCATATCAGGACTGAACTCGTATGTCAATTTACTCTTATCTCAAATAAATTGTTCCCATATAAGATAATAAAAGAAAAATTATTCGTCCCCACCCTCCTAAACACACTCAAATCAATAACATAAAAGTATAAAAACATATTTTTCATTCATCAAATCCACAAAATATACTCACAAAAGTGAATAAAATACTCTTGGTCTATGATATTAAACAAAATGTCCCTTTTTTAAGGATTTCTCACCTTCAAGATAGGCGGTAGCGGCTAACAGTGATATGTATGGATAAGTTGCGAGGGAGGAAAAGATAGAAAGACACTAGAGCAGTGATATTTCCTTACACTATTTATAGTGCTCCTACGTATCTAAACACTTAAACATTTTATTTAGTTAAATTAAATTAGCTCAAACCTACACTTAATTTAAAAATAAATTCAAATTTTACGTATCATATTTTGTACTTTTTTTTTTATTCTTTTTTCACTTTTCCTAACTTGTCTTAGCTCTTTTTGCCTTGCTTTCACCTTCACTTGTTGTAGGCCTTTAAAAAAAAACTATCCAAGGAGGTTTGTTAATGTCTCCCTTTTAAAGATGTTGCGGAAACGACTTAGGCATGGGTCACTGTAATAAGCTGAAGCACGACCACATGCCAATTTGAGTGGATGTTTCTTTTCTACAAAATCAGACACATTTTGCCACTTAACCACCACTTCCTTAATCTACTTCGAAGAATACAGTTCCTTAGGTCACGGCTCCCCTCGCTACAGAGCTCTTATAGCACTTTCGTATGTTGCATCTTCTGGAGCTTGATTAATATTTCCATCGTGAGCTCTTCTTGATGCTCCTAGACATGGACGTTAACGTCTACCTCATCTATCTTAAAGCCCATGACCTTTTTTAGAGACACTATCTCTTCCAACATGATGGATTCAGGGTCAGGCTTTGGCTTATCAAACCCTTTGAAGTCCCTTTCAGCTATGAAATCTGGCCACATTTTTTTTCCATGCTGACTTTAAGGTTCTTTGCGTTACACCCTGCCATGCTTCATCTTAAATTTTCAGGCAATGAACAATATTGAAGTGGTCCTTCCAAAATTCACAAAGGATGAGATTTCTGTTGTCTGAGACATCCAAGCATTTCTTAAACCAATGCTTCGTGTAGAGTTTCTTGAAGTTAGAAATGAGCTATTGGTCCATGGGCTGAAGGAGGGGCATGGTGTTGGGTTGGAGATAGAGGACCTTGACAAACCTAAATTTATCAAGAATGTGATCTTCAAGACCAGGAGGGAGACCAGGGGCATTTTCTAAAGTCAGAAGATATTTCAACAGCAGGTTTTTCTCCAACAAATACATTTTGATTGCCGTACCAAAGCACAGGTTAACCCATTCTGTGAGGAAATATCTCTTAAACCAAGCCTTAGGATTTGTGTGCCTCATGACTTGAAGTTTTTCTTTCAAAATCTTTTTCCTCCTCAAAGCATGTGGGTTCTCTAAGTGGTACACCAGAAGTTGCTTGACCTTACAGTCACTACTAGCTTTGGCACACAAGTCTATAGTCAGTCGATCCTTCATGGGTGTATGGCCCAGCAGTGTCTTCTCTGCTGGGATGAATGTCCTGCTGGTCATATTCTTACAAAGCTAGCCAGTTTCATCACAGTTGAAATCTAGTTGAAGGATGTAGCCTTATTCAGCAATAAGAAAGGGAAAGTGTTTAACATACTCATCTGCGGGTTTCACGTTGGAACTTGCAGCTTCCCCATACCTCACAGCTGAGTGGATACCAGTCCACTTATAAATTTTCAAACCAGCCACGACTGGCTTTGGAGGTCTCTCTCAGCGGCTTCTCTCTTTTTCATGTCTTCGTAGATTGCAGTCTTTCTATCTTCCGCCAACTGCTTTGCCTTAATCTACAACAACGGGAGTTTCTCCATTTCATGATTTACATCACTTCTTAGGTCTGAATGGCAGGTTGGGCCTTTCAAAGCCATGGTGATATTAATAGCATCCTTCTGTTTGAGCATGCTACATATTGTCATTGTACTACTCTGGTAATGGTAGGCCAGCGCAGACAGTCGTACACTACTCTTATGCTTTTCAATAATATTACAGTTTAACTCAATCGTCATCATGCACTTTTTCTTATACCTGCCCTAGTTTCCACTTGCTTGCCTTGGGCCCAGGAATATTGAGTTAATTGTTCACAAATTATCATTAAAAACACAGAAGTAATGCAAACTGTACGCACAATGCTTGAAGATGTGTTCAGATGTTGAAGATAACGCAAAATGAACAAGTGTTGCTGGCCTCCAGAGCAGCTCCAATGGGCTTGGTCTCCTAGCGTCAGCCTCTATGAGAGTGCTTGTATTTCAAGTTTTTGCTTGTATCTCAATGCAAATATTTGCTTGGCATCTTACTCGTATCTCAAACTGCTTGTATGTTGTGACACCCGTATCTCAAGGTAATACTGTGTAGAGATTGTTCCAGTAATAATAAAAGTGCCATTATCATTGCAGAAACATTTTAGTCCAGGATTTTTACTAAAAACCCAAGATCAGGGGTAATTTTCATAGACAATGAACCTGAGTTCTTTAGTGAAGGCTTTGTTAATTTATGGAAATTCTATAAATAAAAAAATTTGAGTAAGGGTACATATGAAATTTAAGGACATCTTCAGAACTATTGTGACACGACAGACAGTAAGTTATGGTGACACGGTAGAAAGCAAGTTATGGTGACACGGTAGACAATATACAACAAATAATAGTTAACAGTACTGAAGGTTAAACCTCACACTTTCAGTTGTAGGAATAAGAAAAAAATGCCATATCCATTATTGGACGATGCCAAACCACCTATACACTCTTATAACTAGCCGGGCCACATAACATGGAAATTAGTAAGAAATATAGAAACTGTCTAACACTCAAAACAGGCTTCAATGAAAGGAGATTTAAAAGATAAACATTGATATGACTTAGAGGCTTTTGCACCAACAATTAAAGATGTTTCTCAAGATTATGCACAAAAACATGTAACAAAACGGTAAAAGGAAAGGTTCTATATTTGGAGATACATGTAAAATACTGAATACCCAGTCTCTACAAGACCACTGTTGTTTTACCTTGTTCATTCAAAGTATTTAACGCTTCATATTGCGTATTGTTCATTTACTGTTAAATCACCACTGTCAAAGGACTCATGAAATAAGAAAGTCTTCAGTTTCCTCTTGAAAGCCTTTATGTATTCAATCCTTCGAGTATCTCGTGGGAGCTTATTATATAGTCTCGGGGCCGCATATTTAAAGGCTCTAGAGCCTAAAGTAGACATAAATCTAGGCTCCAAAAGTTTGAAGCCATCTGTAACTATTCTCGTTTTGACAGGGTTTGTTGGCTGCGCAATATGTAGCAGTTCTCCTAAGCATTTTGGATGCCCAGTTCTGATAACTTGGTGGGTATTGTACATATTTTAAATTCAATTCTCGCTTTAATCGGCAGCTAGTGTAAATTGATTAGTATAGGGGTGATCCTTTCTCTAGGTGGGAAAACTTTTATCAGTTTTGCTCGTCTGTTTATAATGTTTTGGTAAATTGTAATTGATAGAGTTGCAGTAGTCAATCATGGTAATAACACAGGTTATCATAAGTTTCTTTAAAGAATTTTCGTCTAGGTACATTTTAATAAACGCAATATTTCTTAGATGATAACCAGCAGTTTTTATTACTTGATTTATTTGGGCATTTAGAGACAGGCTACAGTCAAGAAATACACGCAGATCTCGAACTTTACTTGATATCGGAACTGAGTCCTTATTTATGTTCATTTGAATCTCAACTAAGTTTCTCACGCTGTTTCTCTTGCCCAACACCACGAATTCAGTTTTGTTCTTGTTTGTTTTAGTTGCTTAAATGTCATCCATTCTCAAACACTATCAAGGATTCGGTTTAGTCTTAGTAGTGTCATGTATATCATTTATGGAGAAGTAAAATTGTGTCATCTGCAAATAGTTTTAAATTCATGCTATGCCTTTGTAGCCTTTTCGATAGAGCAATAGTATAGATGAAGAATAAGATAAGGCCAAGTACACTCCCCTGGGGTACCCCTCTGTTTAAGGGTTCATATGATGAATAAGAGTTTCCATTTTGTACACAGTAATTTCTACTAACTAAGTAGTCTTTTGGGTATTCGAAGTCTTGATCTTCAACGCCGATGGACTGTAAATCATTTAGTAGCAATTCATGCACCACTGTATCAAAAGCAGCATTGAGATCGAGCAGTATTAAGATACCTAATTTATTTTCATTCATCATTTCTAGCATATCATTTATAACAGAGCAAATGGCTGTCTCCGTAGAGTATAGTTTTTTGTAAGCAGATAGGTTGTCAGACAAAGCCTCTATTACATCTAAGTGACTGACTAGTTGTTAAAGAATTATTTAATAAAGCACTTCTGAGACAAAGAATAAATGTTAAATAGGTCTATATGAACTTAATTCCTGGTAGTCCAGTGCATTCTTCAGAGCTGGTGTGACTATAGCCATTTTCTCAGATTTAGGAAACTTACATTCATCAATGCTTGCATTTGCTATTCTCATTATCATTTCGGCTAGAGTAGAAAAGTCTCTCTCTCCAATTACTGCAGATATTGGCATAGGATTGTTCGCATAGTTTTTTTTTTTCTTTTTTTTTTGCTCTCTTGATAATTCTGGTGATGTCATCTTGTTTTATGTTGTAAAACCGTATTAATTTTGTCTGTGTGCCTAGTGTATCCTTAATCTGATGTCGAGTATTTACAAATGACCTAGTTATGTTTTAAATTTTGTTTTTAAAGGATACTAGAAAATTATTTGCTACTTCCTGGTCACTGTATCCATCGGGTAGCTTATTTTCTTTTACAATTCCCATTATACCATTCAGGAGACGATATAACTTATCTATATCTGTTGCTGCTTCAAGGACCTTTTTCTTATGTTATTCACTTTTTTTTTCTTCTTAGTAGGTAGTTATATTGACACGCAGCTGTTTTGTATTCTACCCAAAAACTATAGTTGAGAGTAATTAGAAGATCGAAATTATACACTAAAGTCACCCTAAAGTAAAAAAGACTGACCCATGTTTTAATAAAAGATTACGGGACGTTTCTGAAGAGATTCCAAATACTCTTGATGCTACTTGCTGGCATAATCTACAGGAGAGACATGAGCCAGGTGCCGTTAAAGAGAACCATGGCAGTGTTCATATTTTAACTGATTCAGCCTTAGTGAAACATAACATATATTCAGTGTTAAAGAATGAAAGGTACATGTGAAAATTTAAAACATTGTTCAAAGTCTAGATTTCTTTGGAACAATCATTCAGGCCGGTAAAACTTAATAGATATATTGTTAGATGGTATCAAATATATCATGAAGCCAAATAGAAATATAAGATTATTATTGCCCTTAATCTGAAAATCGTTAAATAACCTCTTTGGTGTTGCTACTGAAAAACAAATTATAAATGAAAATTAAAGACTAAAAAAGTTACCAAATCGGACAAAAGACAGGGTTGATATAATTCATACTAGTGAAAAAAAAAATGCATAGTGTCCTTCATAGATAATGCTAGTAATAGTATAACCAACGAAATTAATGATTTAAGTAGTGATAGTACAGCAAAGGAAGTGCTAATGGACGCTTAAATAGAACAAACATTTTACCGTGAGATGGTAAAGGCCATAAATGATAGTTACAAAGTAATACCAAGTCCTCCATTAATTTTACCGAAGCAGCTACAAACTATCCATGAGAGGCGGCAAAGAAAAGAAGGCCAGTGTAAACAGGTGTATATTTAAAAAAAAAAAAAATTTCTTTATTGGTCTTTTGAAATCGAGATGAAGGTTAGTGATTCGTTGGATCCTTTGATCAAATCAGTGTCCTCATCCGGAGAATTTTATAAATATCAATATTCGTTGTGTATAATAATAATGCTACGGTTTAGGTAGATAGCAAAACAGAGAATAATAAAACGATATTCAAAAGGAGAGAGAGAGAGAGAGAGAGAGAGAGAGAGAGAGAGAGAGAGAGAGAGAGAGAGAGAGAGAGAGAGAGAGACTCTTTCAGTTTTCCTTTATATTAAAAAGAAGAAAAACTTCGGAGTGGCATGTTAGATGTATATTTTTATGGAAAAATAATAAATCACAAGTGGTATTATCTCTCTCTCTCTCTCTCTCTCTCTCTCTCTCTCTCTCTCTCTCTCTCCTCTCTCTCTCTCTCTCTCTCTCTCTCTCTGTTGAAAAAGGTAAAGCTGGAATACCACATTGCACGAAGATATCAATCATCATTAGCATTATTCTCATTGTTGATTTTGTTTTAATTGAATTATCCAGTTTACTGGAACACTCTGAATTATCAACACTAGACAGGATAGAGATATTGATGAAACGAAAAAAAAAAAAATAATAGTAATTTTACTTCTAAAAATAAAATAGCACACCTTTCCTCAGCGTTTATCAATACTGTTAGCTGAAGGCCTTGGGAGGAAATTGATTAATATGTTCAACAGAGTTTAAGCGAGTAAAGAACGAAGGTCTTGGTACGAGTTTTCATGCATGAGAGAGAGAGAGAGAGAGAGAGAGAGAGAGATCTCGGATGGTAAATAGCATGAGAGATATAGGACACTTTCATTGCCCATCGAAATATCAATCCGTTGGGGAATGCGATGTTGATGTTGAGTAAGTAATTTTATTGCTATATTAATTTGATGAGCCAAGAACTAGAATTTGTTTGATAAACAAGGATTTACTGATACGATATAGTTTGATTCCAGACTCTGAATAATGATAGATATTAGTGACTGAATTATCGTCTCTTACTAATGAATACGAGGATAGAGCTTGATATATAAATGATAATAAAGGATAATTGAATTGGAGTCGCAACAGAAATTCCCTGAAAAATAAGGATATTTAATCCTTTGTTTGTTCACTATTTCAATGAGAATAATACATTCTTTAATTGAAGGTTGGAATGTTCTCGCTTGTCCTATCTAAAAAAAAAATAGACACATATTTACAAGTAACTAGGTCAACAATATAAGCAAATCATGTGACAATGATTGGTCAGCTTACACAGACTGCAGAGTGGGAAGGAATAATCCTGTTAAATATTTACTATGTATCAGATATTACGATTTAATCACGTTATATAGCGAAGTAGAGAATTCATAGCATAGATATTTGTTAAAGTATATATCTTTTAAATATCTCATTTTTATGTTCAGTATTTATCACAGAAAAGAATACTTCCAGAATTAAAATATACACGTAAATAAAGTTTGTATATAGCCTATACCTAAAATATCTATTTTTCCCTAAAATTGTTTATTCCGTGAAAATTCCCATCATCGAAAAATTGTCCGGAAAAATTCCTGGATCCCAAAAGGAACCATTATATCCCCGTAAAAAAAGTCATGTTATCAAATATAGAATAAAAAGATAGGAAAATAAGAAATGATATTGCTGACAAGGACACAGTATTCATCTTTAGATCTGAGGATGAAGATTGAAAGTCTTTGTTATCTACATATAATGGTTGTTATTCAAACAAAAGAATGAAAATAAATATAAAGATATATAAAAAATAACAGAAAAACTGTCAATGGAAACTACTGCAATAAAAGAAGGAAAACAAATATAAAAAACAATGAATGAAAAAAAAAATAGTTAGTTCGAATAAAAATTTCATAAAGTCTGGAAAATCTAGTCATGTAACTATTATTGAAGCTATTTCAATTTTTTTTATTTGTTTATCACAGAAAAGGAAATATCATTCGAAAGGCTAAAAAAGTGATAAATTAATAAAATTTTCAATGATCATGACGAAATGATGAAGTCTGATATAAGTTGCAATGCATAAAACGAAGCTGTGTGATGGAGGTTTCGGAAAAAAAAAAGAAAGGTGAAATTGCAGGAAGAGAGAGGAGAGAGAGAGAGAGAGAGAGAGAGAGAGAGATCTAAAATTATATTATATAATGACTAGATTATATATAATATAATAAGTTCCTGTTCATGGAGCAGGAGCAAGTTCTTTTCTAGGGATACTTGTTATATTGAGGAAAACTTAACAATTTCTTCCAGTAATGCTAATGTAAATGTTAAATTCAAAGATGATGATTGGCACTCTTATTGGGATAAGTTTTTATTATTGAAATTGGTAACATTGATTTTTTATTGACAATGCAATAAGGCACATTTGTACTAACTTAGATAACTTCTAAGAGATTATCTAAAACTTTTTGAAAATATTTGAATTATTTTGAAAATGCAGCATTGTGTTCTCAGGTATCAAAATATGACCATTTAGAGTTTTCTGAAACAATTCTTATGTACGTGGATGTAGACTTCAAATTCCAACAATATGATGCAGATCGACAAGGAGAGAGAGAGAGAGAGAGAGAGAGAGAGAGAGAGAGAGGGAGAGAGAGAGAGAGAGAGAGAGAGAGAGAGGAGAGAGAGAGGAGAGAAAGAGAAAGAGAGAGAGAAGGAGAGAGAGAGAGTATTTCCCCGTGATTGATATGTTTTATATTAAAAAAACTGAAAAAAAACAGATGGTGACCAACAGTATTCCGAAATGGATTCAAGAAATCTTTTTTAAAGAAAAACGACTCACTGGTGACTATTGTTTGCTTATATTGTTAAAAAAATTGATAACATTTAAATCCAACGATAGAATATTTCTTTTTTTACATTTGCTTATTATCACATTTTCTTTTAATTGGAATATTTCCTTTTTTTATCTATAGATAAATAATATTTACTGTTCTGTATTTCTTTTAAAACGTAATGTGATTTATTAAAACAATTTTCATTATTCTTTTTTCTATAATCCTGGGTAAATATATGAGGATGTCATTTCCCCTGAATAATAAAACAAACTTGCCTCTAGTAATACATAAACTTATATATATATATATATATATATATATATATATATATATATATATATATATATTATATGTATATATATATATATATATATATATATATATATATATATATGATTATATGTATATATATATGCTTATATATGTATATATATGTATATATAGTGTATATATATAAATATATATATATATATATATATATATATATATATATATATATATATATATATATATATACATATATATATATGTATATATACATATATATATATATATTTATATATATTTACATTTATATATATGTATATATATATATATATATATATATATATATCTATATATATATATATATATATATATATATATATATATATATATATATATATATATATATATATATATATATGCAGAAGAACCACAGGGAAAATGAAAATACGAAATATACGATTAAGTCCTGACTAGTTTCGTGATACTTCTTCAGAGGACTGATTTATTGAGAGAGGTTTCTTTACATTTTATAGGGAAAGCAAACGTAGGAACATACATATAGAGATTTAGAGAACAATGACACTCCCTTACCCGCTACCTGGGCTTGGGTCAGGTGTTAAGTGGGCGGAGTCCCCAAGCTCATTAGACACCTGCTAAAAAGGGTCATTTCAAGTGGCGAGTAAATTCTTGTTATTTTTTTTTTTACTTTCAGTACAGTTTATATATATATGAAAACACGGTATCCTTATATATATTAATACATAAGAAAAACATACACATACATACATATATATATATACATACATATACATATATACACACATACATATATATACACATACATATATATACACACATATATATACATATATACATATGTATATATACATTTATATACATACAACATTAATATCATAAACATATAATCATGTATATATCAATACTTATATCTAGCAGAACACTATATAGTGCCAATATACTTATGCATACTCTATAAAATAATTATACCCTTTAATGAATGGTAGCTTAGGTCTAAATATTAATTTCCCAGCGACGTTAATTATTCACAATAAATTCAATTCTACATTAAATGGTTAATGTTTTTTTATATAGCTTACAAATCTCTTTACATATAAAGGCGTCGAGTTTATACATTCCCTGACCAATATTCAAGTTGTTTTCAAAGGTTTCTTTTATGAAACTGGACTCTATGACGTTTCTTTCCACTAAGTTATTCGAATGAACCAATTTCTTTGCACCTGACCAATTAATAGTGTGATTTTTATCTCTAACGTGAGCAAAGAGTGTATAATTATCTTGAGCATACCTGACACCTTTCTTATGTTGTTCAATTCTCTTTTCTAGGGCTTTACCGGTTTGACCAATATAGTATTTTTCACAAGCATTGCATGGAATACGATATACACATCCCCTGGTAATGTCAGGAGAATTCTCTATTCAGGCTGTTTTTATTTTATTTTTACTCTTAAATGGTACATTTACATTGAAGTTTTTCAACAGTTGGGCAATTTTTTTAAAAGAATTACAATAAGGTAGTACAAGTAAATTTTGTGTGTTGTAGTTTTTTCTGTTATCATTACCGAAAAAAGTCTTTTTTACTGTTCGTAGGGCATCATCTAACACAATTTCAGGATACTTTAGTTTTTTACCTATTGCTCTAATCCCATTTATTTTGTCATCAATATATTCAGGGCTGCAGACTCGAAATGCTCTTAAAAACATAGAAGTAAATACAGATTTCTTAACTTTGTTGCCTTGGTTTGAGTAGTAATGGACATATGCCGAGATATTCGTTGGCTTTCTGTATACACTAAACTTGAGACTATTGTTACATCTATGTATGCGACAGTCCAAAAAAGGTAGGGTACAATTATTCTCCAGCTCCATATTGAAATTTATTGATGGTACCAAACTATTCAATCTAAGAAAAAAGTTATCTAAATTTTCATTTCCTGGCCGCACACATATTATGTTGTCAATATATCGAAACCATTTTACATTATTAGGTATGATGTTATTTAAGATTCTGCTTTCAAAAAATTCCATATATAAATTGCTCAATACTGGGGATAAAGGGTTTCCCATAGCCATACCAAATGTTTGTGCATAAAATCTCCCATTGAATTCAAATTTACAATATTTTATACATAGTTTAATTAATTCTATTAAAGTGTGCTTGGAGAATGGTAGATTCAATTGTCTATTATCTAAAGTTTCAGATAAAAATTCCAACATGTCATCAATAGGTACTTTAGTGAATAGTGAGACAATTGAATGTACCATTCCCATGGCTATGGGAAACCCTTTATCCCCAGTATTGAGCAATTTATATATGGAATTTTTTGA
>NC_090734.1:92654329-92684329 GCF_036898095.1 Palaemon carinicauda
TTTCATAAAAAAGCAGTCATTAATGGGAAATATATTTCAATCTGAAAACCCTCTAAGTAATTGTGTGTGTTAAAACTGAATACTTTCCGCTATCATTATTATGCAACTGAAGACCTTTCAACACTCCAGGAACCTATTCATTGATTTAAGTTAGTGGTTGCTCTCGCAATATATGGATGTTTCCTTTGACAAAATGTTTATATTTATATTATATGGTTGAACAATAATGTTCATATAAGATTAAAGTTTGCTTCAAGTTTCAAACATATGAAAGTATTCCATTGTCACACACACTCACGCTCATATATATATATATATATATATATATATATATATATATATATATATATATATATATATATATATATATGTAAATATATATATATATATATATATATATATATATATATATATATATATATATATTAGATATATATATATATATATATATATATATATATATATATATATATATATATATATATATATATATATATGTGTGAATATCACCCACGAATGGCATTTAATACCGAATTCTATCTTGGGAATATATATCCATTTGGAATTCATTTTATGGTAACAGCTTCTGGCCGGGTGGAGATTCGAACCCCCACCTGTTCGGCTGGAAACTATGCCTGCTAACCCCCACCTGTTCGGCTGGAAACTATGCCTGCTTGATGCAGGCATAGTTTCCAGCCGAACAGGTGGGGGTTCGAATCTCCACCCGGCCAGAAGCTGTTACCATAAAATGAATTCTAAGTGGATATATATTCCCAAGATAGAATTCAGTATTAAATGTCATTCGTGGGTGATATTTACATTGATTGAAATCACGTTTGCTTGTGATATATATATATATATATATATATATATATAATATATATATATATATATATATATATATATATATATATATATATATATAGGCATATCTTGCAAACCTTGCACTTTGGTAGTGAAGGGAGTTTTAGTTGCTGGTGAGCACTTAAGTTGATAAGTCCCTTATCTGTGAGGGTAGATTGTGTATTGTGTACTTACGAACGAACCTTTGTAATAAATGAAGAAAACCCACATGCCGATGTCTCATTATCCGTCTGCACGGGTCATATTAGTGTCATGTGTAAAAAATACATATAGTTGTGTATGCTATGAGTGAAGTTGTTTATGGAGCCGGTGAAATAAAAGCTCAAGATGACGAGATACCCACATGCCGATGTGTCATTATCCGTCTGCACGGGTCATATTAGTGTCATGTGTAAAAAATACATCTGTTTGTGTATGCTATGAGTGAAGTTGTTTTTGGAGCCGGTGAAATAAAAGTTCAAGATGACGAGATACACAAGGACTAACATAGCAGATAGATAATTTACAACAGTTAATAAACATGCTGTTGGTGGAACGAGAACAGGAGCGGCGTTCAAGCACAGCATATCCGACGTACATAAACAAGGTTCAAACACACACAAGTGAAAGTACACATGCACAGCCGAGTGAAGATATGCAAATTGTAATTCGAAAGTTTCCAGAACTCCAGGCAAAAGTTAGGCCTTTCGATGATCAACGGCCTAAGGAAGGTTTTCAATCAAATGAAATGTTTTTGAGAGACTTTGAAGTAGCCACATATATGTGGTTGGAAAGAGAAAAAGCCATTCAAATAATTAGATTGCTGAAAGATGCTCCGGCAATGGAGTTTATGAAGTTATACTGAAATAAAACGATGTTTAATTGAGAAGTATGCATTGCCTGATGCGAGAAAGGGAGACCTAAAAGAAAATTACGAACCAAAAATACCGGAAGGTGAATCCCTTCTTAGTTTTGTAACTCGCATTTTTTTTGGGATTGCAATTCGTTTGCTACCCGGAGTGCCAATCTCCCAGAAGGTGATAAAAAGGCAATGGCCCGTAAACATATTCGCAGACTGTTAAATATGTATTTATTTGGTTATTTGTTAGATGACAATCGCTCGTTAGCAGACGGAGTGAGTGGGATACAAAACCTTTTACACCGTTTGCCAGAATAAAAGAGGACTGGGAATAACGGGTCCGATTCCGAGAAGCTGGCAGCCATGAGATGAAGTCGACCCCCGAAGAGAGGTAAGTGGGAAAGCAGTCAGCAGATTAGCAGAGTCTTCAGATGTTGGCAATGTGGGGGAGAGGGGCACCAACGAGTGGAATGCCCCTCTCAAGGATCCCCCCGCTGTTACATTTGTCAGGCCTACGGTCATTTATCTCGAGATTGCCCAGCAAAGAACGCCCAGGGCGGGCGGACTGGGGCGCACGTACAACTACCCCCGCCCAATATCCGAGGAAAAGGGAACAGAGGAAGGGGGAGACGAGGGAGTTCGATGCCCCGCCGCATGATATCACAAGCAGTAGCCGAGGAAGCAGTAACAGATGTGACCGAGCAGGCACTGGGTCCTCCATCGGTACCCCCCGACTTCACCCCCGCAGCATTAGGGAGAGGACCAGGGGGCAGCGGCAGGGGGGGCCAAGGGCATTAGCCCGTGCTCCCTATCTTATAATGGCCATCTGGGAATGTTAGCATTTAGGATCGACCTGCAAGATAAATCCATCCGAACGCTGATTAACACGGGAACCAGTGTTTCGTTGATTGAAGAAAAAAACTCCTCAAATCCACTACAGCTAGCGGCATCAATTGTTCTTGACACACCGGGAGGAAACAAACTACACATAAACCATATATCAATCGTCTAGTTTAAGGTGTGATCTGTGAAGTTCATTCATGATTATTTTGTCTTGCCCACCTTGGGAATTCCAGGAATCAAGGCTATCTTAGGAATAGACTTTATATTTAATAATCAAATTTGTATTTTGGGGGAAAATGTACAATAACAGTAAGAACAGAAGGGTACATTTTGCCGATAGAAAGTCATGAGACATTAAGTGCGTGTGTTAGCTCGGAGAGACATTTAAGTAGGGTAACAGCTGTACCTGAGAGAGGAGAAGTGTTGTCCCCCCAGACCCTTACGAGCACATCTGTGACCCCGTGTCGTCCTCTTGTGGAAGGAACCAAGGTAGTTGTTAAACCCCATGACAATTGGGGCCAATGATATTAGAGGGCTTGACAGAAATTAAAGAGAACAGAGTTGATATAACGATAGCTAATTTGTCGAATAAAAGAGTTGTTTTAGGAAGTAATTCTGTGTGTGAATTAGTTATGTGAAATTGCTTATAATGGGATGTTGGGAATCACAACTCCAGCCCGCACAGACAAACGCTCTTACAATTTGATTATGCAAGGGTGAAAATTATGTCCCTCAGAATATCAGTTTATAGTTAGTGACATTGCCAATAATCATTCCGATGTAATTGCAATTGGAGATGAGCCACCCGGGAGGATTGATCGATTTCCCTTTAGCATAGAACTGGTCAGGCAGAGCCGATCATGTCAAGGCCTTATAAGGACCCCATTCTTTTCCAGGAAGAGATAGAAAGGGAAATTTGATAAATTAAGGGAACAAGGGATAATCGAGGAGAGCGAATCACCCCCGTCTTCTCCAATTGTAGCAGTTAGGGAGAATGATGGCTCGGTAAGATTGTGTGTTGATTATAGGAAATTGAATGCATTCACTGAGGATAATGCATTCCCATTGCCCTCAATCGAAGAATTACTTGTGAAAGTACAAGACAGCAAATATTTTACAACTGTTGATTTAAAACCTGGATAATATCAAATACTCATTCAGGAAGACAGTAAATGTAAAACGGCATTTAAAGCTAACAATCACTTATTTTAGTTTAATTTTTTTTCCTTTCAGTGTTAAAAATGCTCCAAGTCATTTTTCTAGAGTAATGATGGTGATTTTGTCCCCCTTAATTGGCCCTAATGTTCGTGTTTATTTAGATGGTATCATAATTACATGGAAAAAAAGCCAAAGAACATAGTAATAATATTCGTAAAGTTTTAGATGCATTGCGACATAATGGTATGAATATAAATTTGTCAAAGCGCAAATTTTTCTGTGAACAGATCGAGTTTTCAGGTCACATAATAACCTCAGAAGGTATCCAACCCTGCCCCAGTAAAGTTGCGGCTATTACAGATTTTCCCAGGCTACGTAACTCTAAGGAAGTAGCTGGGTACCTTGGGCTCGCTGGGTATTACCGTAAATTTATAAGAGGTTTTAGAGAGATGACGAGTCCCTAAGATGCTTCAAAGAAACAAAAAGTAATAAATTGGGGAGAGGAAGAAGTAAGGGCCTTTAACCATTTGAAGGCTGCCTTAACTAGCAATGAATTACTTGCATATCCTAGATTTGATTGCCCATTTTTAGTTTCTCAACGAGATGGTAAAGGCAGAGACACACCCATCGGTTTTGCTTCCCGGGGTTTAAAAGGGGGGGGGGGGGGGGGTAACAAGATTTATAATACATTTGATCGAGAGGCTTTGGCTATTCTTTGGGTTCTAGAGAGCAATCGGTTCTTTTTATTAGGTCAGTTGATTGAGTTGCAAAGCGATCCTCGCCCCTTACGTGATTTGTATCATAATAATTATTTGACCTCTCGTCAAGCGAGATGGATTGAGAGATTGTTAGAGTTTTATATAAAGGGTTTTCACCACATAGAAGGTAAGGCTAACAAGGTAGCTGATGCTCTCTCTAGAAGTGCAGTAATAGGAGTAACAACTGGGGCAAAAATTAGGAACGAAGTACGTAACCAAAATAGTAAAGACCCCCATCATAATACTGAAAATAGAGAACGGGATGAGAGTTCTCACGATGCACATGCTGTAGACGGGTGAGAGAGAGAGTCGACACAGGGGAGAGAGAGAGAGAGAGAGAGAGAGAGAGAGGAGAGAGAGAGAGAGAGAGAGGAGAGAGAGAGAGAGAGAGATGGAGAGAGAGTGAGAGATACGAACGGCGAACAAGAATATATTTAGATGACCGAGGACATGACCAGGGGTGTCCAGAATGAATGGCCTGATGATGCAGGTTTGATTGACTTGGGAGGTTGGGACATAAAAGAAGTCCGAGAGGGACAAAAAAAAGAGGAATGGATGGAAAGAGTGCAAGTAGTGATTAGAGGGAAATCAAAGAGTTATCCGTCATTTCTCATTGTGCCTCGTGAGAAATTTTTTTATTGAAAATGATGTCTTATATTGTGTTTACGAGAAGAGGGGAGGGGAATAATGTGCAAGGGTAGTTCCTCCTCCCTCTTTAATTAAACAAGCAATCCACATTGTACACGCAAGTCCGTATGCAGGGCATTTAGGGATTGATAGATCATTAAGGAGAGCACGTGAATCCTTCTTTTGCTTAGGAATGAAAAAATCTTTAGAGAATTATATAAAAGGTTGTCTTGCTTGTAACTGTTTCAAAGAACATAAAAACACTGTACCGGAAGCCAGAAAGTGGCCGGTTATTCCCATTAAATTTTATAGAGTGCATATGGATGTAGTAGGACCATTTCCTACTGGGTTAACACAACATAAGTTTATATGTGTATTTGTGGATGAATTTACTCGGTACACTCATACTTACGCAATGTTGGATAAATATGCAAATTCATTAGCCCAGGGGCTGTGCTCTTCCATTACTAGGTTTGGTTACCCAAAAATAATGGTCTTGAGTTTATAAATAAGGTGGTGAAATCGGTTACAGACTTGATGAAAATTGAGCACTTTTCAGTGACCGCAATATAGGCCTTCAGCAAATTATTATTATTATTATTATTATTATTATTAAATGCTAAGCTACAACCCTAGTTGGAAAAGCAGGATGCTATAAGCCCAGGGGCCCCAACAGGGAAAATAGCCCAGTGAGGAAAGGAAACAAGGAAAAATAAAATATCTTAAGAACAGGAACAACATGGAAATAAATACTTCTCATATAAACTATAAAAAAAAAACTATAAAAAATGGCTTAGTACAGTCGCATAAGAGGGAAGGAGTGCAAATTTTGCGTTACTTAGTGGGAGATGACCCCCCTCATTAGTATGCCATGCTTCCTAAAGCTGAGCTAGCTTTGAACATTGCATATAATGCTTCGCTCAGGGACACACTTTTCTTTTTAGTTTATGGACAGGATCCTGTGTTGCCATATACGCTACTCATTAATTCACAAAAATTGCCAGATTATGCAACTGAGCAATACTGTTTATATTCATTGAATTTGTTGAGGAGAGTAATGAACCACCACTGAACGGTTTTTGAAAAACAGCTAGTGAAAATCATGGGCAATTGTGTGTATTTGAAACAATTACAACCTAGGAAACACAAACTAGAAGCAGCGTATTTGGGTCTGTACCGAGGAAAGATGGTTAAATCTAACACAGTAGTGATACAAAGCATTGTTAATGGGCGCAGTGTTTGAACGTCATCAGGCACACATACATGTGGTACCTGAAGAGGTAATTTTCAAAAGTGTTCCTCCTTACCCCTGCATACGTGACATCCCTCTAGTTGATGAGCAGATTTTTTTCCTTTGCTGTTGTTGTTGTTGTTATTTGAACAGACCTTATTTCTTCTTTTGACGTCATTTAAATAACCGTGATTATAACAATGTGTTAAGTTGAAGCTAAATTTATACATAAAATGTGATAATTTTGGTGAGTGTGGAATTACGCATAACATTGTTGAGTGAACCTAAAAACAATCAGTGGTTAAATAGGTTAAGTGAGATCTGTCAGACTGATGCTGTATTATTCATGTATTTATATGATTCCTGGTTGCTGGGGCCGGGCGGTTCCCGAATGGCAAGTGGCTGTGGGATTAAAGTTCAGCCTTTAGGATAGGCAGTGTTAAAGAATGTGTAGATGTGAATACCTCATAATTAATGTTACAAGAGAAGGGCGGGAAGATGAGTGATTTTTCTCGGGAAAACGCCTAGTGACCACCGGTGGAAAGTTGCAATTGCAAGTGATGTGGTGATTTAAATAAATGGTGAAACGGTGGTAGTGATCTCCGTTGCAAAATTGTGCCGTAATCCCGGACAAGTAAAATCGAGGGATGAAGGAATATCTATTCTTAACCCTGTCCCGCCCAAGAAGCCTGTATTGCCCGCAACCAAAGGGAGGTTATTGATGAGGTTATGTACACCTGATATTATGATTTTTTTTTTTCACTTTGGGCATTCTGTGTTTTGGTT
Organism: Palaemon carinicauda; assembly: GCF_036898095.1. NCBI lineage: Eukaryota > Metazoa > Arthropoda > Malacostraca > Decapoda > Palaemonidae > Palaemon > Palaemon carinicauda. The sequence continues at coordinate 92,661,435 of NC_090734.1, forward strand.
GCAGAGGTCTTAAGAAGAAATGAGTGGAATTATTTATATTGTTTTGTGTACATTTTTACATGCAATATTTCAATTTTTTTATTTTTTTGTGGAAGATGTGTTGTTTTTTGGGGGGTTGATTTATATATATAATATATATATATATATATATATATATATATATATATATATATATATGTATATATATATATATATATATATATATATATATATATATATATATATATATATATATATATATATATATATTTTATGTTGCATTTCTATTTAGTACATGCTATGCCTATTCCGGGTTGGAGTGTCCCTCCATATATCATTGACTAGTGAGGGCGAGTGCGCACGTCCTCCCGGAGTTAGGTGCGAAGTAATGTTCTAATTTGTGTATGTAAATGTCTTGTACGACAAGGTAAATGAACTCAATATTCATGAGTATTCCACAAAAACCGATGTCTTGGCATATTTTGCAAACCTTGTATTTTGGTATGGAAGGGAGTTTTAGTTGCCGGTGAGCACTGGAGTTGATAATTCTCGTCCCCTGAGAGGGTAGATTGTGTATTGTGTACTTACGTACAAACCTTTTGTAATAAATGGAGAAAACCCATATGCCGACGTCTCATTAGGTGTATTTTTGTGTGTTTGTGTGTTTACATGTGTGTGTGTATGTTTGTGTGTGTGTATATGTGAGTGTCTGTGGGCGAAGCTATGTTACCTCAAGCTAGGGAATGCTTGGTAATCATTCAATGGGCTTAGCTTTGTTAGGTAAAATATAAATAATCATATAAAAAATTTAAAATTCAAAAATAACAATTTACAGAAAGCCTTTAACCAGAAGGTTTATAGATTACAAAAGAATTTTAATAAATCCTTTATGAGAGAGAGAGAGAGAGAGAGAGAGAGAGAGAGAGAGAGAGAGAGAGAGGAGAGAGAGAGAGAGAGAGAGAGAGAAATTATGATATTAAATAGATTCCTAGATATACTACAAAGACGTCCACAGATAAAGGAAAGCTATTCAAGTGGAATTCTAGTGTTGATGAACTCTAATAATTAGTCATAACATCCCACAAGAAGACGAAAAGGAATCGATGAATATAAACGCAATTACAGCAACAGAATAAACGACCATCCAACATTACCAAATTTGTTTGTCAATGGGTCTCTTCTTCTTCTTCTCTCTCTCTCTCTCTCTCTCTCTCTCTCTCTCCTCTCTCTCTCTCTCTCTCTCTCTCTCACTACTCTCTCTCTCTCTCTAATTAAATAAATAGCAAATGAATTCATTACATTATGAAAATTACTATCAATTTGTAGAAAATATATTTCAGTTGTGCCAGACCATTCTCTATATGCGTGTGTTTTTGTTTTTGTCTGACATCTTATGAGTTATGTTTCGTGATTTTTTTTTTTTCATCTTCACTTTATATCTTTATATTCATAGGTTCACATTACATCCTATAGCCTGTTTAGTAATTGATGTTAATTGGAGAAAGGTTGAGAGATTTGAGAACATTAACCCCAGGATAGAAATATTACTCATGAAATAGATAGAAAAGATTATATAGGATGAATTTTTCCTCTTTATAAATAATCTTGTTCCACAATTTTATTGAATTTATAAATATACAAACCTACCCACCATACATATGTACCGTGCGAACCCAGACAAACTTACATACATAGCTATCACTATCTATACCAAGCTTTTGCCAAACCATATCGTCTCTGTTTAAAAGATAATATATGTAAAGGTAAAATAAATGAATTTAGCTTAAAAAAAAAAATATATAAATTACTTTCCAATGATCTGAAGCTTGATATTTAATTTTGCAAACAACTTTAAAGATTCTAAACAAATTTAGCAGCATTTTTTGATAACGCACCAGTCTAATGTTTTGATTCTTTTTAGTTTCGAGATATTACATTTTTATCGTCTTTGACAGAGTTTTCATTATTATCAATATTATTTTATATTATCATTACCATATATCTGATTGATATTACTAAGCCATTGAACACAAAAAGTTAGAAATAAAACAAGAAAAAAATATAGACAATTACTGATATCTAAAGACTGAAATAGGGTTTTCGCAAGTTGGACTGGAAGTGGTACCTATCTCGTTAGTGCTCTTGGAATAATCCTAGAGAACCAAAACAGAAACCAGGAGAGGATTAGCTGAGTGAACCTCGAACCAAGCAAGCTCCCAAAAGTGTGAGTAGGGGTCAGATCATCGGGAAATAGGTTGCAATAGGTTGCTAATAATAAGGGTAAAAGTTGACTGGTTTCAGTTCCGGTAACATCAGAATAGATGCTCACCAGAACTTCATTAGGAGAGCAAAACCTTCTCCTGTGATCGAACCAAAAAAGAAGTTGCCTTCCAAGAAAGCAGCTTAAAATCAGGCCATATACCTGGGATTGATATGATGACATGTAAATGTAAGGCGAACGCGTTACAACTGTACCAGCCGGGAAGCTAACAACAAGAACAACAACAACATAAATTATATACCAAATAACGATAATAATAACAACGATAATAGTAATGATAGTATTGTGTGGTAAAGGTTATCACACTGGGACTTCGCTAACAATATAAATATGCCATAATAATCTGCATAGAAAAAAAGGCCTTCCCTTACCATGATGTATATTGACCTCTTCCATAATTTCTCTTAACCTCATTTCCCAAACGAAAAAAAAGTCATCAGCTCTAATGAAATAACCACCTTCCCCCAATGGTATTTCCTATGATCATTTTGTTAAGGATATTGTGAGGGTATAAAAGATATTATGATATCTGATATACTTTAGAGTGAAATGTATTTCACATAATAAATTACAGATATGATAATCCATAATATCTTTCAAATGAGTAACAGGAAGGTAAGTCAATGAAGATATTATCTTAACAAATTCAATAAAACGCTTAATATGATATTTCAGATAATAAAACTACTTAAAATATCTTTCAAGCGATGGAGAGGTAATAGGGTGATTTATATTTTTTATATGAAAATCAGGTAATGGGACAAATTAAGATATGTTTCATATGACCAAGATATAGCTTAGAAATTTATCCCTATCTTATAAATGATCAACGGATAAATAATTGTCTATGGATATTTTTCATATTATCACCAGGGAATAAATTACTTATCTCTGAAGTCTTTAGAACAAGCCGGATTGAAGTACTCATTTTAATTGAGTATAAATGAATCAGTATAAGAGAGAGAGAGAGAGAGAGAGAGAGAGAGGAGAGAGAGAGAGAGAGAGAGAGAGAGAGAGAGAGAGAGATTTCTTACCTGGATCACATATACAGTACTTCTCCATAATCTCTAGTAATCAGTCAGCTGACGTGAAGCCCGTCTTTGCTCCAAGAAATTTCGATTATCGTTTGAAGAATAATTCTTGTAAGTTCAGAAGTCTTTTGTAACACATTTCTTGATCAATGCCATCTATCTATCTATCTAAATATCTATCCATCTATCCATCTATCTATCTACCTATATATATATATATATATATATATATATATATATATATATATATATATATATATATATATATATATATATATACACACATATATATATATATACACACATATATATATATATATATATATATATATATATATATATATATATATATATATATATATATATATATATATATATATATATATCCCCTGCTCTCTTGATTTACTAATTTCCCTTTTATTTCTCCCTGGAAAAGAAAGGGTACCTTATAAGAACTTGACTTTATTGGCTCCGCCTGCCCAGTTTCAATGCTGAAAGGAAATCGATCAATCCTCCTGGGTGGCTCGACTCCAATTTCAATTACATTCGAACAAGTATTAACAATGTTTCTAATTACAGGTTGATATTTCTGCAGACATAGTATTGCCGCTCTCGAAATCAAGTTCTGAGTGCGTTCATCTTTGGAGTTGTGGCTCGCAAGATCCCATTATTAGCCATTTCATGAAACTCAAATTCACATAGAGGATCACATCCTAACACAACTCCTTTATTTGACAAATTAACTATCGCTATATCAGCTCTGTTCTTTTTTATTCCTAACACCCATCTAAGACTATGAGTGCCCATTTGTCAAGAGGTTTAACTACTACCTTGGTTCCCTCTTGGAAAGGCGGCCACGTGGTCACTGATATGATCGTAAGTGTCTGGGGAGGCAATACATCTCCTCTTTCAGGTAGAGCTATTACATTACTTAACTGTCTCTCGTTTCCTGCACAAACACTTTCTCTCACGTGACTTTGTATCGACAAAATGCCCGCTCCCACTTTTACTGTTATTCTATCTTTTCCCCCGATATTGTAAATTTGATTACTTATTATATATTCCAAACCAAGTATAGCCTTTATTTCTAGGTGGGCAAAACAAAAAAATCATATGTAATTTTACCTTAAAGTTGCCGATCGTTTTATGCCTTGTGTGTAGTGTTTTTCCTCCTGGCATGTCAAGGATGAAGGATGCTGATGACTTTAGTGTGTTTGATGATATTCCTTTTTCAATTAGCAATAAGCTGGCTCCCGTGTCAATCAGTGCTCGAATGGACTTATCTGGTAGGTTAATACTGATTGCTAAAATTCGGAGCCGCCCATTAGGATATACGGGGCACGTACCAATGACCTCGCTTGCAATACTGCTGCACCCTGCTCCTGTCCCTAGTGCTGCGGGGGTGAGGTCGTTGGTGTACCAATGGGGAAACCACTGTCCGTTCGACTGCTTCTGTTGTCATGCGTGGGGGAGGGGGGAAGCATCGATCTCCCTCTTTTTCCCCTTCACCTGTTTCCTTTTCCTCGGATGTTGGGCAGGGGGTGGTGAGCGTGTGCCACAGCCTGCACACCCTCGGTGTTTTTTGCCGGGCACTCTCCAGATAGTTGACCGTAGGAGTGACAAGTGTAACAGCGGGGGGATACTTGTGTGGGACACTCCACTCGCTGATGCCCCTACCCTCCACACTGCCAACATCTGCAGACTACTCTCAACTGCTAACTAAGTTTTCCCCTCTCCTGGACTGGGGGTTGATGAGTGTCTCTCATGGCTGCAACCCTTCCTGCATATGGGCAGTTAGTCTGTCTTTTTTTCTTCTGACAAGCTGTCTAAAATGTTTTGTATCAACATCACTACATCTGTTAACGAGCAATTTTCATCGAAAAATAACCACATAAATACGGGTCAATATACTGAATTGTTGAATATTGTATAATTATCCACTCTGATGGAAATGTGCTGTCCCCAATACGCTTATTACACGTCCTTTATTAGAATTAAGACATGACACCTATAACAGACTTCAGTGACCGCACACTACAATTTGTGACAGTATTAGAACTCTTCAAAAGGTCATTAATGTCACTGTATAGAACACATACTATTAAATATTTTTCATACAACGATTAGGATATATATATATATATATATATATATATATATATATATATATATATATATATATATATATATATATATGTATATATATATATATATATATATATATATATATATATATATATATATATATATATATATATATACTGTGTATATATATATATATATATATATATATATATGTATATATATATATATATATATATATATATATACTGTGTATATATATATATATATACTGTGTATATATATATATATATATATATATATATATATATATATATATATATATATTATATGTACATATATATATATATATATATATATATATATGTATATATATATATATATATATATATATATATATATATATATAACTATATATGTATATATATATATATATATATATATATATATATATATATATATATATATATATATTCAAATAAGCCATATATATTTTTGATACATTAATGTCTGGATTCTCTTAACGACCTCGGGATCAGAGCCCCATGCGAAATCACACAAAGACAAGAGCTTGGCTCCGGCCGGGAATCGAACCCTGGTCGGCAAGCTTGTATAGACAGTGACTAAGCCACTTGGCCACGAAGAATATTTGAATATGAAAAACACGTAAAAATGTGCAAAATTTATCATATATATATATATATATATATATATATATATATATATATATATATATATATATATATATATATATATATATACATATATATATATATATATATATATATATATATATATATATATATATACATATATATATATACATATACATATATATATATATATATATATATATATATATATATATATACATATATATAATATATATATATATATATATATATATATATATATATATATATATATATATATATATATATATATATACATATATATATATACATATACATATATATATATATATATATATATATATATATATATATATATATATATATATATATATATATGTATATATTTATATATATACATATGTAAATATATATATATATATATATATATATATATATATATATATATATATATATATATATTATGTATATATATTTATATATATATATATATATATATATATATATATATATATATATATAAATATATATATATATATATATATATATATATATATATATATATATATATATATATATTTATATATATGTATGTATATATATATTATGGTTGAGTAAACAGAGAACGAACCTATAGTTTAGAATTTAGTAATTAGTGTTTATCTTATTACGACCAAGTTAAAGCAAAGATTGATTTTGTAATATCGGAATAACTAAATGCAAATTCACAGATGAGAGACGCTTGGGCACGCTGTTCTTTGCCCCAATGACAAAACTTTGATCGTTGAGAGAAAAAAGAGCCCAAGAGAATAGTATTTTGCACTTGATTATCCAAACTGAATAGCCGTGCTGGTCGGTTTTCTGTTCTTCCGAACTTCCCGAAGGATTTCTGATCATTTTTATGGTTCCGGGTTTGTCTGCTGAAATAATGATCCTTCAGGTATGGAAAAATAAGATTTCTTTTATCTTTCTTTAAAATGAATCATCATTACATTTCTTTGCGATATCTTCTTCCACATAATCTTTTATTTTATTTAAAATGCAAGTAATTTCTTTTTTCCATATAATATTTTATGTAATTTTTTATGAAAAAAAAAATCGATTTTTATGCTTTTGTTTCAGTCTTACAAATATTCCAAATAAAGGTATATCATATTTTATATACTCTAAGGTCTTTTTATGCTGACAAATATCTAATCTATTTTCCTTTTGTATTTATTAGAATATAAAAGTTCCAGTTAGCAATATAGGAAGTCTTGTAATACAAACAAAGTAGAAATATCATAGGTCCTAAAGATGTACGTAAATGTTATTCTTTTTTATCATAAAGTCTTAAAGGAATAATCAAGTTATATTATTTTTTTTTTAATAATTTTCAGTGGTGATTTTTATATCAATAAGGCTATATCATAATCATATACAAATGGGCCCTAGGCCACCCACCTAGATGTGGCCCCACACCAACGAAACAATACATTTTATTTTAATAAGGTTAGTATTTCAATTGGCCATTTTATATTCCCATAATAGCCAAATATCAGATTCACTATTAACTTTGACAATAACATGTTGGTCATACATACTAATGTTAGGAATTTTGTGTCACTATAGTTGTAATTTGTGTTTCAAATTATTAGTTTCTTGGCTGCAAAATAACATACATTAGTATTCATTGTATTAAGGCCAAATCAATTCACTAAGATGAGTCATAGTCAGAATATTATAATTAGTGTTATTAAGTTCATTACATAGCGTGGCTTAACATTTAGAAGAGGAAAGGAATTGGTTGGTACACCTAGAAATATAAAATTCCCAGGTTTTCATCTCATGATTTTGTGTGTGTGTGTGTGTGTGTGTGTGTGTGTGTAAAGAAGTTAAAATACTACTCAATCTCTCTGGACTCCACATGAGAAGCAGCCCACATTGCCCAACTTGTATTGAAGTAAACTGGGAAATATAGACCTCAGAAACGATATATGGCACAGAAAGTAGATGGTGTTCAAAATAAGCTCAATGCTTTGATGGAATCTTATAGCGCACATGACCTAGACCATTATTATTATTATTATTATTATTATTATTATTATTATTATTATTATTATTATTATTATTATTATTATTATTATTTTTATTATTATTATTATTATATTTTTCATCCACCCCTATCATAAAAAAAGTCAACGATCACACACCTACACAAATATTATTAAAAATTAAATTATATAACCTTCGATGAAAAGGAAACCCACTGACACAAAATTCCTGACATTACGTCACAGCTAAATGAACTTGAATTGCAGGAAGACCCGTTTCGCTTTTCCCGAAGAATTTCCTTGATCAAAGGAGAAAAAATTCTTTTCTTTAGACGGGTGAAATGGAGGGGAAATCTCGATCTGCTCTATAAGAAGAAGAAGAAGAAGAAGAAGAAGAAGAAGAAGAAGAAGAAGAAGAAGAGGAAGAATAGAAGAAGAAGAAGAAGAAATGGTACTCTCAGATCGCAGAGGATGCTTAAAAAGAGACAGTTAAAGATGTCTTGGATTCTGTTTCATAGTTCCATCTCGAAAAATATCTTTTTATGTCTTTCACATTGATATGAAAATAATTAATATTGCTAGTTTTATTGCATCATTGCCTATGTATATAATTTCAAGGTAAAGATATGGTATACTCTAAAAGATGTTTGTTGAATTTTGAAAGATCTACAGGCATACACAATCATATTATTATTACTATTATTATCATTAATATTATTATTATCATTATTATTATTATTATTATTATTATTATTTTTATTATTATTATTATTATCATTATTATTTTCAATAATATTATTATTATTTTTTCCCCTTTATCACAGTCTTTCCCACTGGGTGATTGCATCCGGCCCCTTAGGAGTCCATCACTTTTCTTGTGTGTGCCGTTTCTAGGACTAAACTCTTCTGCATGAGTCCTGGAGCTACCTCAGCCCCTAGTATTTCTAGATTCCTTTTCAAGGATCTCGGGATCGTGCCTAGTGCTCTTATGATTATGGGTACAATTTCCACTGGCATATCCCATGTCATTCTTATTTCTATTTTCAGGTCTTGATACTTTCCATTTTTTCCCTCTCTTTCTTTTGAAATCTGGAGTCCCATGGTACTACAACATCAATGAGTGATACTTTTTTTCTGGATTTTTTCAGTCAACATCACATCTGGTCCATTTGCGCGTATCGCCCTATCTGTTCTAATGCCATAGTCCCAGAGGAGCTTTACCTGATCGATTTCTATCACTCCTTCAGGTTTGAGCTCATATCGCTTATTACTATAAGTTACCTGACGTTTCTTGCACAGACTCCAGTGGAAGGCCTTTGCTACTGAATCATGCATTTTTTTTATTTTTTTATTTATTTTTTTTTTGTACCGGTTCTTTGCAAGTGCCGTACATTCGCTTGCTATGTGGTTTATGGTTTAATTTTTCGTGTTGCTCTTACTACATGTGGGAGAGATGTTATTTTTGTCTATCATTCTTTGAACATATCTTTTTCTTAGGGCCTGATCTTGTACTGCCGTTATCATTCCTTCAGTTTCCTTTTTGAGCTCTCCCCTTAATAGCCATTGCCAAGTGTCATCACTGGCTAGTTCTTAAGTCTTTCTTATGTATTGTCCGTGCATTGGTTTGTTGTGCCAGTGCTCTGTTCTGTTTGTCCTTATCCTGTATCTGTATATTTTTGGGTCTTCGTCTACTTTTATCAGTTCTTCTTCCCATGCACTCTTGAGTCACTCGCCTTCACTAGTTTTCAGATATTACCCCAGTGCTCTATTCTCGATGTTAAAGCAGTCCTCTATACTAAGTAGTCCTCTCCCTCCTTCCTTTCGTTTTATATATAGTCTGTCCGTATTTGCTCTTGGATGTAGTGCTTTGTATATTGTCATGTGTTTCCTAGATTTCTGGTCTATGCTGCGGAGTTTTACCCTCGTCCATTCGACTATTTCTGCACTGTATCTGATTACTGGTACTACCCATGTGCTAATGGCTTTTATCATATTTCCGGTGTTGAGTTTTGACTTGAGTAAAATCTTGAGTCTCTGCATATATTCTTTCCTGATCTCGTCCTTCATCTATTGGTGTTTTATATCCCCTCATTCCATTATTCCTAGGTATTTGTGTTCTGTTTCCTCTATGTGTTTGATGTTGCTCCCATCTGGTAGGTTTTTCCCTTGAGTCCTTGTCATTTTGTCCTTTTTTATGTTGACTAAGGCACATTTTTCTATTCCAAACTCCATCCTGATGTCCCCGGATACAATCTTTACAGTCTGGACTAAGGTATCTATTTCCTTGAAGCTCTTATCATACAGCATGATGTCATCCATGAACATCTGATGGTTAATTTTGTTGCCTCTTTTCTTGAGTTGGTACCCGGCATCCATCTTCTGCAGTACTTTTGTCATGGGAATCATGGCTACTATGAAGAGTAGTGGGGACAGTGAGTCGCCATGGAAGACCCCTTTCCGGATATTAACCTCTGCTAGTCTCATTCCAGAGCTTGCGAGTACTGTATTCCAGTTGCACATTGTATTTTTTAGGAAGCTGATAGTGTTTTCTTCTGCCCCATATATTTTCCGGCATTCTATTAGCCCTGTGTGTGGTATCATGTCAAATGCTTTCTTATAGCCAATCCATGCTATGATTAAGTTGGTTTTCCTTCTCCTCCTTTTTTTCATTATCATTTTGTCTATCAGCAGCTGGTCTTTTGTGTCCCTACACTTCCTTCTGCAGCCTTTCTGTTGGTGGGGGATGTGTTTGTCTCCTCTAGGTAGTTGCATAGTCTTTCACGGATTATATCTGTTGGTAACTTCTATATTATTGGTAGGCAGGTGATAGGCCTGTAGTTACTGGCTATATTTCCCCTACTCTTGTTCTGTACTAAGGATGTTCTTCCTGTGGTCATCCATTTGGGTGCATGATGATTTGAGATACAATGCTCGAGTTGTTCTGCTATACGTGGGTGTAGGGCCTTGAGGTTTTTAAGTCAGTATCCATGGACATCGTCGGATCCTGGGGCTTTCCAGTTTGGCCTTTTCTTTAGTTGTTGTCATATTGTGTCTGTCGTGATCTCTGTGAATCTTTGTATTTTTTCTCCGTTTCCTCTTCCTTTACTTCCTGTAGCCATGATGCATGATTGTTGTGTGATATCTGATTGCACCCTATGTTTTCCCAGAGTGTCTTACTTGGTTAGACTTCAGGGATTTCATGGTGGTTGTGTTCCCCTCTTAGTTGGCTGTATAGTCTTTTCTGGTTGGTTCCAAATAGTTTATTTTGTTGGTATCCCTTATTAGTGTTAATGTACTGTTGGATCTTATGTGCTTTGGCCTTAAGCCTCTGTTTTACATCTTCTATTATGTTGTTGAGTCCCCTCTATTCCATTCTGTATTTCTCGATTAGTTCCTCCGTTGTTTTCTTGCTTCTTAGCCTTTTTCTGCCATCTCTTTCAGTTTACTCAAGTCAGATCTCATCACCATGATTTGCTTTTCCAGGCGCCTTTTCCAAGGAGGTTGCTGTTTTGGTTTCTGTTGGGTTGGTTGTGTTGGTGGTTTAGGCGTTTGTATCCCCATCAGTTCTGCTACTAATCTTGCTCCTGCATATGCCAAGTTTTTTGTTTTTGTGATACAGGTGGTAAGTATTATTCTCATTATTTCATTAACCTCACTTGTTTTCTCGTATAATTTCTTGGTGTTGTAGGCTTTCTTGGACGGTATTTTTTTTTCTGTATCGAGCTTCATCTATTGTATAAATTTTTGTACCCATTTCGGCCTCTCTGTTACTGCATCGGTGTTTCTTTGTGTGCTAATATTTGATATCTCATCATCCCAGTTGTCGTCTGTGGCATCGTGTCTCATGTTGTCTTCTTGTAATTCGTTGTCGTGTGTCATTTTCCTTTCCAGTTCCTCTCTTTCTGTTTGGGAGACCCAATTCTTTTTCTTTATGTTTCTTACTTGGTCTGCAAGCCTTTGCTCTTTTTGGGGGGTGTTATTCCTCTCATTCTAGATGTTGACCAATCTTCTTCTATACTCTCTCTCCATCAGGGCCTTTTGATATGGCATACCCATATTTTCTTATTTTCTTTTCTTGCCCATATCTTCCTCTGGTTTACTTTTGTATCTCCAATTTCTGGCTGTTGCCTTCTCTAACTGTGGTGGTCAGTTGCTGGATGACGACCTCCAAGTACTTGACCGTCTTCCCCTTCAATTGTGTTGAATACCTGGCTGCCGGACAAAGCTCCTCTGTTGCAAGAGGTTCAATTTATGCCGTTGTCATTTAATCCTTCATTCTTTTCCATCATTGCGGAATTTTGATATTTAACCCATAGCTGGACCCCACCCCATCAGGGATATGTACTCATTTACAGCTGAGTAGTGTTATTATTGGCGATCATTGTGCCACCTTTTTAAAACAAAAGACCGCGCTAGCAAGGACCACTCGATGCTACAAGCGTTGGAACGCAACCCAGAGTCTCACGCCCCCCCCCCCCCAAACCAGCCTATGCCGGTCTACTCCCCTGAGGTCTCATTTTTAGACATCTTTACGAACCATGGGGCTGCTTAACGCCGCCACACTGGATCCCAGGAGAAGGAGGGAGGTGAGATGTGAAGGATGTCAGGAGGCGAGACCAATACCAATGACCTTTGGGACAGTGGTCAAACCAATACCCCCCTATAATTGGGGGCCAAGTGGGGTTGAGTCGACCTAGGAACAACTGGAGATCTTTCTTCGCTAACCAAACTCTGTGAGAGGAACATCATCCTTCTTAGCTCTTAAGACTCCATGAGAGCAGGACCTGTGACACATAATCCACAAGGGAGGAACTAGAGTCCTTTTTATTGAGGAAAGATGTCTGTTAGTGTACCTCAACCTCATCCTCCTTAGCCATCCTTTCTTTATCACCACATCCCATTCCCTTCCTTGTATCCTAACGAGAGATCCTACCCACTGAAACTTTTTTATCCCATTCCTTATATCCCAACCACCAGTGCCATTTGCTCCTAACCTTAATTAACTCACCCTGTGAAAGTATTGATTCCCACGTGATAGTGTTTAAATTCCTAAGTTAAGCACTTTTATTTTGTTTTCTTAAAAGATTTAACCCCATAACTTCATCTTGTTTCCAGCCTGTAGAAATAAGTGTTCGGTTGATAATTTGATGTATTTCCCTTTCCAGGAAATGAGATTGCTGCACTGAATCATCATCCACGGTCCATCCAACTCCACGTGAAGCACCTCGTGGCTTACTTAAAATATACAGCAGTTATCTGTTGTTCTCCCTTTTTTTTTAATTTTTTATTCAAATAGTATTGTAAATATATTTTATTTTTGTCGGTATGCCTTGTCTTATTGCCGACTGGCGACCTTACCATTATTCTCTTTTTTGTTGTCGCCCTGAGTTCCTTAAGCAAGGCCGAACTCACAAGCACGGGCGTAAAATTAAATTGGCGACCTTGCCAGATTCGCTACTATAGTAATTTCAACTCATTGTTATTTAAGTAAAATATTTCCCCCTTTCTGTCTTTAGCGACGAGACAAATCTTGATTTCATTTCAAGTAATTTTTCTTAATCACTCGAGTTGGAACCGTGGAAGAAAACAGCAAAAGCATTTAATTTCTATTGTTAAAATCTTGTTTGTTTTTGCGTGTGTTTGCACCGCAAACCATCGTTTTTATAAAACCATGTGTTAGGTTTCAGTTCCATTGTTCAGCAGGATAGTCAACCGTCTGTGGCGAGTTTACTTTTTGTTTATTAACGCAGTGATTAACATGTATCAAGTATATTTTACAGTGAGAGAAGGTTTAATTTTGTGTTAAAAATAAGTGAAATGAAATTTATGAAGTTTTAGGAAAAAACGTAACAGGCTAAGCACGTGTCCCTTTCAAACGTAGCCAACCTGATAAAACTAAGCCCACAGCCATGTTTCCGAATGAAGCTAAGGTTTGTTATTATTAGCTATGTTATTTATTGACGAAATTCTACGTAACAAAAGCGCAGACCTGAGACTTTTGCTTAATTATTGCATGTTGGTAAGTTTCCATGCACATATTGATCATTCATTTCTGTGCATGAAATAATTTATCATTTATCTTTAGTGCTAGGATACAGGCTGGTCTCATATTGAAACTCTTGGCTTACGATTCACATAAACGTTTTATGGCTGTGAAGCATAATTTCTGTGTTGAATAATGGCAAGAACACGTTGTGTCCCTTGTTATTTCGATTTTCCTTTAATAGTGGTATTTAATTTGATTTTATAATATTTCTTGGGACAATTTCTATGTACAGGATTTAAAAAGGATAATTTTCGTACGATTGTGTAAAAATTATTAATCTAAAGATAAAGGATTTACGATATCATATTCAATTTTATTTTTTTCAGTCAGGGTATACAAGCTTTAAAATAAACTATTTGGGAAGGGTAATTTCTTAAATTCCTTTTTATTGTTAAAGGGAAAATATGTAAAGGGGTTGATTTTTTTAGCGAAGCAATAAGCAAACTCAGTGACATTGTTTGTATTATTTAATCTATCATACTTTAAGTATAAATACAAACTTTGCTTAAAGAACAGAGTTGCACCTGGTGGTGTTGCAAGAACCCACCCACATATTCTTACAAATCCTTTTGTTTTTTTAAATGTATAGCATAGAGGATCAATCATATTTGTGATTCCATTTTATTTTGTCTAGCATAGAGGGTCCTCCATCGATGTAATTCCTTTTTTTTTATGACTAGCATAGAGGGTCCCCCATAGCTGTGATTCCCTTTTTTTATGACTAGCATAGAGGGTCACTTATCGAGGAAATTCCATTTTTTATGACTAGCATAAACGTTCACCCATAGATTTGATTCCACTTATTTTACTAGAATAGAGGTTCACCCATTGTTGTGATTCCATTTTTTTAAAACAAGCATAGAGGTTCACCCATTGTTGTGATTCCAATTTTTTTATGACTATCATAGAGGTTCACCCATAGTTGTGATTCCATTTTTTATGACTAGCATAGAGGTTCCCCGATGGTTTTGATTCCATTTTTTATCACTAGCATAGAGGGTCAACTATTGTTGCGATTCCATTTTTTTCCATGACTAGCATAGAGGTTCACCAATAGTTGTGATTCCATTTTTTTATGGCTAGCATAGAGGGTCACCCATCGCTGTGATTCCAGTTTTCTATGACTAGCATAGAGGGTCACCCCTTGTTATGATCCCATTATTTCATGTCTAACATAGAGGGTCACCCTTCACTGTGATTTCATGTGAATTTCTTATTTATTTATTTTGGACGCCTTGCAACCATATTACCTACGTGCCCACCCATTTGTGTGCTCCCGGTTTTCTAAGTTAGGCTCCCATTGAATTACTTGTGAAGCTTACTATTCTATGATTGTTCTTTCTAGAGAGGTATTTTTTTTTCACAGTCACTGTGATTTTGCCCAGCTCCATCTTCCTTTCCTCTGTGAGATTCTTGCGTAGGCTAGAGCGTCTTTCCCCTCCATGTAATTTCTTTCACAGTCAACATCGTACCTTGTGCTGTTGCATTTGATCTGGTCGCTGTCTCCAAAAAACATAAGGAAAATGACTGCTTCTGAGATCAGTGCATTTGTGGATTTGGCAAAATGACAAGGATATGAGGGAGAGGCATTGCGAAGGTATGTGCGAGAGCTCACGATTGAAGCCAATGCCCAGAGAATAATAGAGCAAGAAAGGATGCGGTATGCGAGAGAAAGAGCGAGGGCGCATGAATTAGAAAGGCAGGAGTTGGAAGAGCGATTGGCACAGCTCATGGACTCGCCCCCTCAACCCAATGTAGCCAAAGTCCAGCAGGACAGCTGCAGGGAGGTCCAGTGCATTGAAAGAATCAACAAAGCACTGCCTACAGTGGAGTTCCAGATAATCAAGCCCCAGCTCCATAGGAAATGCAGACTAAGGGTAGTGAGCTATCTTGGATATGAGGGCTGCAACATGCCCTTGGGTCAAGAGCCCATGAAGGTGGTACAGCAAGTGGCTCTCGGTTGCATGAAGGTTGACAAGCCAGAGCCCAAAACTTTGAGGACGCCTCCTGCCGGGGAAGACGAATGGCTAGATAACATTGACGTTGGTGAGGTAGCATGGCTAAGTGAGGAGGCCAAAGAGTCTTCCTCCTCCTGCAGTGAGTCTGAGCCTCATATGCCAGAAGCTAATTCTGGTAATGGTGTGCTGCTTTCTGCCACAGGGAATAGGGCTATTTTCCAGCACCATGCCAGAGGTGTCAGAGGAGGCAAAAGTGGAACCACCAATCAGCCCAGAGACCCCAAAAAGCCAGACAAAGCTCATCAGATTCCAGCATTTGTACGAGAGGCTAGAAGACTACAGGGCACATGCCTACTCGGACGAAGCTGGAATAAGTGTTCCTTTTCATCGTGTTGTGATGGGGTATGTAGGTTCCCTGACTAGGAGTAAGCCCGGAAATCGTTTTCGGTTAACAATGATCGATCGTTTCACACGCTGCCTCGAAGCTGTGACAACTAGGTGTGCCAATGCCAATCATGCGGACCATGAGTCCCCACTGACATTCCTAACAGACCATAGCCCTCTAACCTACTTGACTGAGCTACGTAATAGGAATAAAGGGCTCATGAGGTGGGGCATAGACCTCCAAAACTACTTTACAAGGTCAAGCGCCTAAAGAGCTCAGATGAGAGAGTAGCAGATGTGTTCTCTCGGCATTAGTGCCCAGTGCACAGTGCCATATCTATAACGTAGCCATAGTCAGTAGGTGAATCTAGGTTGTATGAAAAAAATTTAATAGGCCTTGGTGTCTCCCCAGGTAGATAAACTTGAGGAGCCATCTTGGCATCATTAGTTGCATTTAATATATTCTTATGTATTTATTTCATCCTTTTGCATATGATATGTCAATTTGCATTAATTTCATGTGTCCCACTGCATTAGGTCCCTTAAGTTTAACTATTATTGCATTTTTCATTTTTTAATTGTTGCCTCACAACCAGCAAACTTACTTCTATGTGGCACTTAAAGCTAATATACTATCAAAATAAAGTAAAGTTATGACCCTAGTTGCAGCTTAGAGATTAATTCATTATCAAGGTGAGACTCACTGAGGGAGGAGTCATTAACCCGAGAAATGCGGCAATGTAATTTTACTACAGTCCCATGGTGCGGCTATGTTGACACAAATACAATGTTTCAGAATCTAACCCATAACTATACCAATATTTTTGTAATAACTTCGTGCATGTATCATCCAAATATTTTACACTACATCCTGTTTGTTATTTTGTTATAAACCATCAAAGTTAATTTTAAAGCGTGACGTAGCATCTTGCTGATGGCCAATGGGTGAGTCTGGATTGTCTTTCATGGGTCGGTGGGGTGGGTAGTAATTTGGGTTTCATCTCCGGTATCACAAACCTATTGTTTGCGCCCAGTAGAGGTGAGCGATTTTTATTTACTACATTCCGTACTATGTAATGAAGTTTTTAGGCTATTTTTAACAAATAGCCTTTACTATATATAGAAAAATGTAATGATAATTAAAATTCCTTAATATTTTCAAATCCTATGATAAAGAATTGTATCTTCTAGAAATAATAATGATGATTTTAGTTGATGTAGTCACCCTTACTATTTACAAACATTTTATTTGCTTTGTTTTTCCTTTATCTATTCATAAAGTTACTATTGTTACCATTGATATTATTTTAAATTTGTTTAAAATGATATATCATATTTAAAGAGATTATATATTTTTACTTACAATTTTGATAAACCAACTTAGAATATTTGAAGGAACAAATTGAGTAAAAGTAATGCAATATTATAGTCTTTTACGAATATATATATATATATATATATATATATATATATATATATATATATATATATATATATATATATATATAGTATTTATAACCAAAAAATCATAGTATTTAAAGTACATAAAGAGAACAATGATCATAATCACATTGAAAACATACTAACTATTATTCGAATCTTATATAGATATAGTAACTAATAAACTCATGACCTAGTCTATGTGTTCAGACTAATTACAATAGGTTTTTATATGACATTTTTAAGCATTTGCATACAGTAATGCGTATATCAAAAGCATCACCGCATATTAAATAAATACATATATATATACAGGTATATATATATATATATATATATATATATATATATATATATGTATATATATATATATATATATATATATATATATATATATATATATATATATATATATATATATATATATATATATATATATATATATATATATATATATATATATATATATATATATATATATATATATATATATATGTATGTATATATATATATATATATATATATATATATATATATATATACATATATATATATATATATATATATATATACATATATATATATATATATATATATATATATATATATATTTATATATATATATATATATATATATATATATATATATATATATATATATATATATACGTATATATATATGTATATATATATATATATATATATATATATATATATATATATATATATATATATATATATATATATATATATATATATATATATAGATGGTATATACAATGAATTTTGAAAATTTCTATTGTGGATATAGATAATGAATACAGGCTATATAAAAAAATTAAAAATATTATTTTTCTCTCTCTCTCTCTCTCTCTCTCTCTCTCTCTCTCTCTCTCTCTCTCTCTCTCTCTCTCTCTCTCTCTTTCTTTTTGGTATGCCTATAACGAAAGCAGAAAGTTGGGTACAATGGCACATAACATGGGTAAGAATTTGCTCGGTGTCAGATTATGTAAATGACGTTTTTTGGTAATGATTGGGTGAGGGGCCGATATACAAGGTATGCATCACATATGTGCTTTGGTGGTGTCAGTATGATAGAGGTAGCAATACTTTGGCATTGGTTCTTCTCTTGAAGTACACATTTTCCAGTAACGCTTCTCTTCATACCGACCTTTCTTCCAACTTCCTATAGTTGCTGAGTTTTAATTTCCCCTTGTGACATTAAATTTATCTCTTTTGGGAAGCAGATTTTCATTTTAGTCTTTGTGGTCTCGCAGTGCTTTCCAGAAGATGCCATAGTGTCCTTTTTTCCAACGGTTGTTACGACGTCCAGTCATGGTGACAAAAAATGACATACAAACAAGCACAAAGAAAAAATTATTCTAAACTACTTTAATTGTTATCAAAATTGAGCTTTAGACAACCAATAAAATAAAAACGCTTATTATAATAGTAACTCATACTCCTTGTAAACAACCACCCAGTTACTTATAATAAAATTATACTTTGGAAACAAATACTCGCAGATATTTAAAGCAAAAACCTTCTGTAGTGTTGTCATAATTTACACTAGGCAACCGCCGTCGTTAGGATTTGAGAGTTGCTACAGGTTTAATTCCCTCCCTATACAATACGATGTGATATCGTTTGTGTGTATTTGTATGTATGTTGTCTATGCTTTTTTTTTCTTTTTTCATCGTTTATGTTTTTAATATATTAATATAAGACCAGTTTTAACTGAAAACAATTACAATTCGTCCTTTTCCCTTGCAAAAAAGTTAAAGTCCGTCTATGGAAAGGTTTTATATTATACATAATTATATCGGTAAAATAAAGTTATAAGCATTCAAATTTCTACGAGAAATATTGTTTTATCATGAAAAAAAAAAATAATACAAGTCGAATAAGCTCACAAGGGAATTTGTGAGAAGAAATAGAAAATTGTTCTCTGAAGAGGCTTATAGCAGTCTCCCAGTTTGTGGGTTAAGGCTAGTGGCTTCAGACCTTGCTTGCAGAGTTCTTGTCCTTTTTTAGGACAAAATCTCTGATAAAATGGGGGCCTGTTATTCTTGGCAGTTACTACGCCACCTTTTTCAAACAAAAGACCAAGCCAGCAAGGACCACTTGATGCCACAAGCATTGGGACCCTATACAGAGTCTCACCCCCCCCATGCCATCCTATACCAGTCTACTCCCCTGAGGTCTCATTTTCAGACATTATTAAAAACCACCAGGCTGCTCAACGCTGCCACACTGGATCCCAGGAGAAGGAGGGAGGCGAGATGTGAAGGATGTCGGGAGACGAGACCAAAGCCAATGACCAATGGGAGAGCGGTCAGGCCAATTCTCCCCCCCTCCCCAATTTGGGGCCAAGTGTGGTTAAGTTGACCTAGGAATAACTGAGGATCTTTCTTCACTAACCAACCTCCGTGAGAGGAACATCATCCTTCTTCGCTCTCAAGACTCAATCAGAGCAGGACCTGTGACACGTCCTCCACAAGGGAGGAACCAGAGTCCTTTTTATTAAGGTAAGATGTCTGTTAGTGTACCTCAACCTCATCCTCATTATCCATCCCTTTTTTATAACATCCCGTTCCTTTCCTTGTATCCTAGCGAGAGATCCTACCCACTGAACCTTTTTTATCCCATTCCTTATATCCCAACCAACAATGCCGTTTGCTCCTAACCTTAATTAACCCACCATGTGATAGTGTTGATTCCCATGTGGCTCAAATTCCTAAGCTGTGACCTTTTATTTTGTTTTCTTAAAAGTTTTAACCACACGACTTCATCGTGTTCCCACCCTGTAGAAGTAAGTGTTCGGTTAATGATTTAATTTATTTCCCTCTCCAGGGAATGAGATTGCTGCGCTGAATCATCATCAACGGTCCATCCAACTCCACGTGAAGCATCTCGTGGCTTACTTAAAATATACAGTAGTTATCTGTTGTGCTCCCCTTTTAAATAACTTTTTATTCAAATAGTATTGTAAATATATTTAATTCTTGTCGGTATTCCTTGTCTTATTGCCGACTGGCGACCTTATCATTATTCTCTTTTTTGTTGGCACTCTGAGTTTCTTAAGCAAGGCCGGACTCACAAGCACGGGCGTAACAGTAGACTGAGGAAATTATGGTAAAGATCCTTTCCCAAGATATCAACGCCGAGGAAAGCGGTCCACCATCCAACGACTGACCAACCACAATGATGCTTAACCAGTTCA
This sequence comes from Palaemon carinicauda, assembly GCF_036898095.1. Taxonomy (NCBI): domain Eukaryota; kingdom Metazoa; phylum Arthropoda; class Malacostraca; order Decapoda; family Palaemonidae; genus Palaemon; species Palaemon carinicauda. The sequence goes on from NC_090734.1 coordinate 92,682,545, forward strand.
TCGATTATTATTATTATTAGTATAATTTTTATTATTATTATCATTATTATTATTATTATTATTATTATTATTATTATTATTGTTATTAATATCATTATTATTATTATTATTATTATTATTATTATTATTATTATTATTATTATTATTATTATTATGATCCCGGTTCTTGCTGTTGTTGTTAAGAAAATGTTGTTTTTTTGTAAAATAGATTATCTTGGTAACCATTGTTGTGAAGGAATTATTTTAGGAATGTTATTTCTTTTGGAAGTTATGATAATTTGATTATAACTTATATGATCTATTACCAGGAGTATTGATACTGTTCTTATCATATTTTGGATTACATTCGCTCAAATGATTTAAACTAAGACCATCAAAAGTAGGTTTCCAATAAACTTCCATCTCTGTGTCAATCCCCCCAAAATGCCAATTTTCCTTCGTTTTTTTTTAATTCCATGGTGAATTACATATTAATGTGTTGATAGTTTAAATAATGGAAAAAAATGATTGTGTCATTCTTTTGTTTGAAAATAATAAATATGTCATCTACGTATTGTTGTTATATAAAAAGGGCTCAAAACTTGAAGGACAATTTTCTAACCACTCAATCTCGTGAAAACATAAGAAAATATTGGTTAAAGTAGCCGATATGGGATTACCCATGGCTAGTTCAACTTCTTGTTTGCAATACTATTTATTAAAAAAAAAAAGTATCGAATCTTGAGAATTGATATGGAATGCATCGATAGATTTAGATTTACTCAGGTTTTTAAAATAGTTATGTTTCTTGTGCGTTTTGTTTGCTACGATTTCAATAATGTGATTTTGGGGATTCTCATATATAACCTTTCGATGTCGAAGCTTACCATATAATGTTTATTTTCAAGTTTAGTATCTTTCATAGTATCGAAAAATATATATGAATTTAAAAGAAACGGTAAATTTTTGTCCATTCTTCTAAACTAAACTAAACTAAAATTTTATGTATTGATCGACGGTAACAAGTCTTGAAAGGATATTTTTTCTATATACTTTTTGTTAACTAGGAAAAAAAAATGAATAGCTTGATATTCTGTTAACCTTGTTTTCTAGGAGAAGAATATATGTAAACGGATATTTTCTATTTCTTTTTTTTTAATGCATGGAATTTTAGAGAATATTCATAATGTTTTTGTATATAATAAATTTCTCATGCTGGTAATAACTTTCCCCTAATCTAGCTTGGGAAATATTAATGTATTTATTTTCACCTTTGGTTTTTCAGTATTTCTATGTCATTTTGATGAAACGATGGTCCTTTTTTATTTCTTTTTTTATTCATCTAATATATTTCTGAAAAGGTCTTTCATTTACTTATAGATAGCTCCATTATCAGAATAGTTATCGTTGTTCAGTTTTACTTTATTTGTAAATGTTTCCAGAGTCACTTTTATTTTTATATGATCGAGTTTTGAGGCAATAGTTGAGTCCAAGAAATAATAAATATTTTTTTTGCTTCTCTTTAGGTGCTAGTCAGAGAGATTGGAAACAACTTTATTGCCATCACAAGAAACCGTCTAGTTAAAAAAAAAAAAATAGCAGGAGTTAGACAAACTTTGTTTATGTAAAGTTGTAATTCCATATGTATACACTTTAACATATGGGTAAAATCTAAAAATGAAACATGTCTTTTAATATTATCGTAATGTGATAATAAATCTTGGTACTGCTTGGTGTCGTTTTCCTCTTTTTTCCTGGAGTTAATTTCACATTAAAAACCTATACAATTCTCTGTAAAATCATCCT
>NC_090734.1:92696829-92701829 GCF_036898095.1 Palaemon carinicauda
ATAACTGACGGGGGAGGAGGTTGAAGAAGTATTAATTTCATCAATTGTTTGGCTTTGGACCACGGCTTGAGAAGCGTTCTCAGTCAAGTCGGTAGAGGTTTCATTAGATCTCTTCGCGCGTTTGATGCGTATTTTCTCCAGACTCCTGTTGCATCCTTTAGCTGTGCTCTTAATACTGGATCTCTTATCGAAGCAAACTGTAGAGAGCCCAGCACTCTCTCCTGTTCGCGTCTTGACAGATCCTGCTATTTCTTTCCTCTTCTTCCCAGGAATGGAAAGTCGATGTGACTTCAAATTCCAGTGGAATCCTAACCAGTGAAATTCTTGAGCTGGATATAATCGAGAATTTTTGATGTTGATCTTGAAACCCAGATGTTCCAGGAACTGGATCACTATCTTGGAGGCTTGCATGCATTCTCTCCTGGATGCTGCCCACACCAGCCAGTCGTCCAAGTAGGGCACTTCTTGGATTCCCTTTAGGCGTAATTGATGGACGGCTGCGTTCGCAAGCTTCGTGAAAATCCTTTGGGCTATGTTTAGCCCAAATTTCATGGCTCTGAAGGCGTAAAGTCTTCTTTGTAACTTGAAGCCTAGGTAGGAGGAAAGGTGAGGATTAATTGGAACGTGACAATAAGCGTCAGATAAGTCTATAGAGATGGTATATGCCCTTTTGGGCAGTAGGGTCCTTATGTGTTGAAGTGTCAGCATCCTGAACTTGTAGTTCACTATGAACTTGTTGAGTGGCGACAAGTCCAGAATGACTCTGAGTTTTTCTGAGTCCTTATTTGGAACACAAAACAGCCTTCCTTGGAACTTGATGGACTTAACTTTTCGGATTACTCTTTTCTCTAAGAGTTCTTGGACATATTCTTCCAGAACGGGGGTAGAGTGTTGGAAGAACTGAGGAAACTGAGGTGGAGGACTGCTCCAGCTCCAACCTAATCCATTCTTTATTACGCTGTGGGCCCAGGGATTGAAGGTCCAACGATCCCTAAATAGATGTAGTCTTCCTCCTACTAGAATCATCTCACTTTTGCTGTTGTGGACCTGAGGCCTTGCCTCCTTAACCGCGTCCTCCCCTGAATCCCCTTCCCCTTGAAGGGCGTCTAGAAGAACTTCTGGCTGTTCCTCTAGCTTTTGAGCGAAAGGAAGAATTCTGCCTTTCAAAAGCTGGGTCAAAAACCGGCGACTGTGCCACCACTTGTTGAGGTACCAACTGGTATGTGGTTGGAGGTTGTGCCACTATCTGAGGCACCGTGGTCGCAGGAATTTGCTGTTGTTGCTGTCGGTAGGGCTTAGTCGGCCGAGAGGATAGCCTAGGCCTTTTTATCTTCTTGGGTTGGGGACCTTCATCCGGAGAAGACTTTCTCTTAAGATTTAAGCCCCACTTTTTGAGAAGGTTTCTATTCTCCGTGGCGGCCTTGTCTACTACCTCTTTTACCACTTCGTTGGGAAAGAGGTCCTTACCCCAGATGCAAGAGGAGATCAGCTTCCTTGGTTCGTGCCTCACCGCAGCCAAGGCGAACACGAACTCTCTAAAGGCTCTCCTAGCTTTAATAAAGCTATAGAGATCCTTCGTAACTGTGGCCAGATGGGTTTTGGCCACTACCATGAACATGTCTTGGTTCTTAGGGTCACTTGCCATCGTTTCCAATGTCGTTTGCAACGACATCGACGCCGCAAGTCTTTCTCACATCTCTTGCTCTCTGCGCAAGAGAAACTCCAACTGCTTTGGAAGTTCCTCACCAAACTCACGTTCGGCAATATCAGCTTCCAGCATCACGACTGAGAAGGTAAAGTGGACGTTCTTCCAGTCTTTTTGACCCAAGGGTAAGGTCAGGGATAACGGCTTGCATTCCTCCAAGGAGGGGCATGGTTTCCCTGCCTCCGCCGCCTTCAAGGCTGCCTTATATCCCTTTTCCATGAAGGGAAAGGCTCTGATTGGAGAGGCCACAAAGGAGGGAAGATTCTTACTCAAAGCTGGCACCTTTGAGTTCGTGAAGCCTTTCTCTTTCATCAAGCTCGCCAATAACGCCTGTGCTTTACTATGGTCAAGGACTATGACCTCCTTCGGCTCTGTCTCCTCCTTTGAGGCTGGCTCCTTCCTAAGACGGACATAACAGTCCGGGTAAGAGTCTTTGTTGGGCCAAAATTCCACATTTTCTAGGGGAATTGAGCCCAACTTCTCCGATATAACAATCTTCCCGGTTGTCATTGGCATGTGTTCGGCATACCTCCAAGGATTGGTATCCCAGCATAAAGGAAAATCCTTCACGTTGAGTCGCTTCTGAGGCCCACGTGATGCTGTGAGTCTACGTATCTCCAGTTTCATCACAGCTTCCATTTCATCATTCTTCTTCTGTATATGTTGAATCATCTCAACAATAGAAGAAATAGTCCTTCCCAGATCACCTGGGATAGCAGACAATGTAGAGGGAACAGATTCCGGTGCCGGAACCGATGTAAAGGACACCTCGTTGATTTCTTCCTCTTCTATTTCTGGAGCCTGGGTCAGCTCCTCCTCCTGACCTTCTCCTAGAAGGTCCTTCTCTGTATAATCCGACACTTCTGACATCCTATCGTCCAATTGGATGTCTTGAAGTGCGGCCGAGACTTCAGAATTTACCGGATTCTGGACAGTTGGTATCTCCTCCTGAGGCTGAGGAATGATTGCATCAGCCGATGCCTTAGGGAAAAGGTAGGCCCTCATCTTCTCGTTTGGAAGGTAGGGGCCTGAAGTGTTTTTCTGAAAACTCCTCACCCAGGTTTGCAACTTTTCCCTAGCAGCATTCCTTGACTCCACCGACTTAGGGGTCTCAAATGCCTCGGTAATCAGGTTAGATCATATGATACATACCTGACGGTCCCAATACCGGAGATCACCTTTGTAGGCTGCGCTTGCTGCGTACCTCCTGCATAACTCATGTCCACAGAAGTTCTTGCTGCGGACATTGCAGAACAAACTCCCGCACTTCGGATGGTCCTCCTGTAAAGAGAAGAAAATCCATGAGTATCAAGTGAAAGCTTTTCATTTATTATTAATACATGTAGCTTATACAGTAAAGCTAGAAAGGAAAGAAGGAAAGACACATACTTGTATTTCCTGCCCAGCCAATTGCTGTTACCTCCCAAGATATTAGAACTTAGGTTAATTCTTATTCTAGAATACCTGATATATTTTCCTAAGCGGAAAGTTAAGGTGCAGCTCAAACCTTGAAATAAAGTTTTATTATACAGGATAGAATGAATAAAAAAAGAACTTACTTCCTATATATTGTACAGTCTCAACAAAAGGTTGTACAAGATAACATTAAGTAGGTTGGAAGAACTTTAGTGTTACAACAAACTCTGTACTATAGTTTTATTAATGCAGTGTGTACTACACCACAAATATAGTAACTACTGTACATCACATGCTGTTGTGCTTGCCGGTACGTGCCGGCCGGCATTTGCCCCTGTATAGTTCAAAGGTATGCTACCTTTAACTAATAGGCGGCTGGTCACTGGTTCGCAAATGTGTGCGGCCGGCAACTGAAAATACTAGCACCCGACTGCCGGCCGCTAATCATAGTGGCCGGCAGATCTCAGGATTTGTTTCTATTGCTGGCAGGCAAAGGTAGTGATACCCATGCCGGCCGGCAGTGACTACGAATCAGAGAACCTCCACCTACCCGGCTGCCGGCCGCTTAAGCCGGCAGCTGGGCTAGGAGTACAATACACTAGCAAGAAAAACAGTATGGATGTAAGGTTATAAGGTGTCATTGCTATACAACCTTCATCCAGAAAGAGTGAATATATGGAAATGTAGATTATAGCATTCAGGCTTCCTATATATCCATAGCCTGCCGGGCTCTACCAGCAGACACGGAAGGGAGACCAAGGGAGGTCTGGGGTTCACTCTGCAGAAGAAAAAGGGTCTCTGCCGGGCAGCAGAGAGCTGAGCCGGTCCCCCATCCTAACGAACACTAGGTACAGAAGTAGGACTGCGGCCAAAAGATGTGAAGGCTAGGCCATCACTAAAAAAGAGTGGGGGGGGGGGGGGAACGGGATAAGAGTCCTGTAAACTTCGTTCTAGTATGAGACACACCCAGCAGTTAGGAAAGCTCATCACAACCTAGAGTTTTTCTATTAGGGAGTAAGGTTGGCAATACTTGCTATCCTCCTCCATACCAGAACAAAGTTAGGTGTAGTTATTTCGCCAGGCAACGGAGAAAACTCATTCTCCAGCCCGAGAATAACAACACAGGACAGTCTGCTTGCCCGCCAGAAGAAGGAATCATCTAGTACAGAATCCTTCAGATGTGGGCTAGGGAAGCAAAGCCTCCTGTGTCTGCACCTCACCTAGCAAAGGAAACTCATTCTCTATGCTAGGAAGACGCACACCACAGACTAGAACTCTGATGTTCTGCCCTAAGCCCAGAAACCAGTTACTCTGGTTAGCGGGTCAGGACAGACATATCATAGTATACCTGAATATTTTTCAGATAGAACCACGAGGACTAAGCCTAAGGCTTACTCAGAGGGAGAAAGGGATTAAACTTAGTCTCCGGAGGAGAAAAGAACAACCGGGGATGTATGCAAAAGTATATTAAAGCCACATAGGCTATTAGCCTAGGTGCGGTGAGAATCGATTACCTAAATCACCGAAACTTTCTCGTATACAGTCTTGGAGAAGAAAATTCAACAATATTTTACTTGTATAAAATATTTGCCTATAGCTTCAATACCATAACACTCGGAAAACTTATATCATGCATGAAAGTACTAGGGCCAGACGCCTAAGCTACTAAGCCTCGCGAAGGGCAAGATCGGTTACCTAAATCACCTAACTGAAAAGTTATGGCATCATATAAGAATTCCTAGAGGAGCTAAATAGCTAGATTTATTAAAGCCTAAAAACCGGGAACGTCGCTCTGGCTAACTAAATGACCCATATATAGCGAGGGACAGCATCCAGGATGCCTCCGGTAGGCAACACCTCTTGTTTACGTTAATATCAC
>NC_090734.1:92704329-92709329 GCF_036898095.1 Palaemon carinicauda
TCGCCCTATATTAAGTAAAGCATAGTTTGTATAGAACCACTGCGTCAATATATTGACCAGTCATCCGCACAATACTAGTATTGGACAAAGGTTTATATCCGCATAGGAAGAAACTAATAAAACCGCCCTCGTCCCTTTATGGGACGGAGTCCTCCCATTAGGGGACTTACATAAACCAATGCAACATAGCTTGCAAAACAGAACAATTCTATCAGAATTATCCCAGATAAGATACATAGAATTAAAATGCTCAATTATACCAATAAATTGACACAGGTGAAAGAGACGCAAGGTTCTCAAGAACAAGTTTATTGACAGATAATAAACAGACAGGTTAACAACAAATATATATATTTATATAAAAGAGGGTAACCCAAAACTTTAAGCATAAGTATGATAGTAAACAGAACTTGTTTATCTGAAAGAAAAACCATTAAACACCACTTTAATGAGATACCAAGGTATCAAGTCATAAAAATCTGTATTACAAATCAATCACATTAGCGTTAGAAACGCTTGGCACACATGTCTGAACTTATGCAAGGTTCACCTTTGAAGGAAGGAACAGTCTATATGGGCACTTGGTGCCCTCATTTAGTTTGTAGTACAGTATGTACCTACACACTCACCCTGGACTTAATCGTCCCAATTAAGACCACTGTTCCTCGCAGAGTTAAACAGTAGGGTTAACTACACGACCCACTGCTACCACAGATCTCTTAAGTTCCTCTACTTGCTTCGCATAGTGGCGAAAGAACACCCTGGAAGACTTCCAGCCCGTGTATGAACGGAGATGTTCAAAATCCATACAATTAAAGAAATTTAGGGATGAGGCAACTTTCCTCGGATCGTGACCTGCGGGTGTACTGTCAGGATCCGCTCTGCGAATAAAATATGTCATTTTCGCTCTGAGTTGATTCAGAGATAAATTTGAGCCTGATGTTTCTCCCCTGAATAGTTGACTACCCTTGAAGTCTGAAGTTCTACGAAGATAGACCTTTAGGCATTCTACTGGACATAGAGATGCATCTTCTTTCAGAGGACAGATTCTCCAGGGACCCCACCTGTTGGTGGGTAACTCATTCTTGGCGAGAAACGTAGGATCCGGAAACAGGTTCAGCTCCCCCCCATCCAGGAACTGAACACGACCTGCCTCTCTCGAGAGGGCTACGATCTCACTAACCCTGGCCCCGGACGCGAGTGCAAATAGGAAAATAACTTTTTGCGTCAAATCCTTTAACGCACATTCTTCATTGCTCAACAAGGAGGCGAAATGAAGAACTTTGTCTAAAGACCATGAGATGGGCTTTGGAGGTGCTGAAGGTCTGAGCCTAGCGCAGGCTTTCGGAACTTTATTAAAGATCTCGTTACCTAGGTCGATCTGGAAGGCAAATAAAATGGGTCTCATCAAAGCCGATTTACACACTGAAATCGTGTTAGCTGCCAATCCTTGGCCATGGAGATGGATGAAGAAAGATAAGCAGAAATCTGTTGAGATCTCCTGCGGATTCTTTGCCTTTACAAAGGCCACCCATTTTCTCCAAGATGACTCATATTGCCTTCTAGTCGATTTGCACTTGTATTCCTCTAGGAAGTCTATGCTGCCTTTCGAAATCCCGAAGCGCTTTCTCACCGCTAGGGCGAGAAAATCATGAGCTGCAGGGTCTGGGTTTTCTGTAATGAAGCGCAGACAGTCGACTTCTGGACTCGCTGGGTCAGAACTGGATGTGGTAGCGGCACGAACTTCATCTGTAGTTCCAACGCCAAGGGGAACCACATGCTGTTCGCCCACTTGTGGGCCACTATTGCCGCTACCCCCTTGAAGGATCTCAGTTTGTTGAGGACCCTCAACAGAAGGTTGTGAGGAGGGAACAGATAAATCCTGGACCATCTGTTCCAGTCGAGGGACATTGCGTCCACTGCTTCCGCTAAGGGGTCCTCGTACGGGGACACGTACAGGGGCAACTTCTTGTTGTCTTTCGTCGCAAAGAGGTCTATTTGCAGTTCTGGGACTTGATTCAGAATGAAGGAAAATGATCCTGCGTCTAAGGACCATTCCGACTCTATCGGTGTGAACCTGGATAGAGCGTCCGCTGTCACATTGCGGACTCCTTGAAGGTGAACTGCCGACAGGTACCACTTCTTCTTTTCCGCCAATCGGAAAATGGCTAACATCACTTGGTTGAGAGGTGGTGACCTCGACCCTTGTCGATTCAAGCATCTCACAACCACCTCGCTGTCTGTCACCAATCTTATGTGGATCGAGTGACGCGGGGAGACTTTCTTTAAGGTAAGGAGCACTGCCATAGCTTCTAGAAAGTTTATATGAAAGGTCCTGAATAGTTTGGACCAAGTCCCCTGGACTTTTTTCCGATGAGAGTGACCTCCCCATCCCTCCTTTGAGGCGTCTGAGTGAATCGTCAACGACGGGGGAGGTGGCTGAAGAAGAACAGACTTCTTTAGATGTCTGGCTTGGGACCAAGGTCTGAGAAGAGTACGTAGCCGAGGCGGCACTGGTCTTCTCAGGTCTCTTCGCGCGTTTGATGCATACCTTCTCCAAACTCCGGTTGCATCCATTAGCTGTGCTCTTAGCACTGGGTCTGTCACTGAAGCAAACTGGAGAGAGCCTAGTACCCTCTCCTGTTCGCGTCTTGATATCCTTTCGGAATCTAGAAGTCTCTTGACAGAGCCCGCTATCTCCTTCCTTTTCTTCATTGGGATGGAGAAACTGTGTGACAAAAGGTCCCAGTGGATTCCCAGCCACTGGAACTTTTGGGATGGAGAAAGTCGAGACTTTTTCTTGTTGATCTTGAAGCCTAGGTACTCTAGGAACTGGATCACCTGACTGGAAGCTTGCAAGCATTCGGTCTCGGATGCTGCCCACACCAGCCAGTCGTCCAGGTAGGCTACTACCTGAATTCCCTTTAGGCGTAATTGTTTGAGAGCTGCGCTCGCAAGCTTCGTGAAAATCCTTGGGGCTATGTTTAGCCCGAATGGCATGGCTCTGAAGGCGTACAGTTTTCGTTGTAGCCTGAACCCTAGGTAGGGGGAGAGTCGACGGCTGATTGGAATGTGCCAATAGGCGTCTGACAAGTCTATAGAGACTGAGTATGCCCTCTTGGGCAGTAAGGTCCTTATGTGTTGCAGTGTTAGCATCTTGAATTTGCAATTCACTATGAACTTGTTGAGTGGTGACAAGTCCAGAATGACTCTGAGCTTTTCCGAGTCTTTCTTGGGAACACAAAACAGCCTCCCTTGGAATTTGATGGACTTCACCTTTCGGATCACATTTTTCTCCAACAGTTCTTGAACGTACTCCTCCAAAATGGGGGTGGAGTGTTGGAAAAACCGAAGGCATGGGGGTGGAGTGCTGTACCAGCTCCAACCCAGTCCATTCTTGAGTAGGCTTTGGGCCCAGGGATCGAAGGTCCAGCGATCCCAAAATTTCATCAGTCTCCCTCCTACTGGTATCATTTCACTTGGACTGCCGTCCTGAGGTCTTGCCTCCCTGACCACGACCACCTCTGAATCCCCTTCCCCTTGAGGGGCGCCTAGACGAGCCTCTGGCTGCTCCTCTAGGTTTTGCACGAAAGGAAGAAGACTGTCCTTCGAACGTTGGGGCGAATGTGGTTGACTGACCTGGTACCGCCTGGGGTACCCACTGAAAGGCAGTCGGGGTTTGTGCCACCATCTGGGGCACTGGAGGCAAAGGCAATTGCAGTTGCTGTTGCTGTCTATAAGGCTTGGCTGGCCGAGATGGTAGCCTAGTCTTCATATTCTTCCTCTTTGGTTGAGGACCCTCATCCGGGGAAGATTTTCTTTTGATAGCCAGGCCCCACTTCGGGAAAAGATTTTTATTCTCCACGGCGGCCTTATCAACAACCTCTTTGACCACATCGGTAGGGAAAAGGTCTTTTCCCCAAATGTTGGAGGAGATTAACTTCCTTGGCTCGTGTCTCACCGAAGCCCCGGTGAACACGAACTCCCTGCAAGCTCTCCTTGCCTTGACGAAGTTATAAAGGTCCTTCGTCACTGTGGCTAAGTGAGACTTAGCCACTACCATGAACATTTCATGGACCTTGGGGTCACTTGCCATCGTCTCGAGAGTAGTCTGATGAGACATTGAGGCAGCCAGTCTTTCTTTTGTCTCGAACTCTCTTCGTAAAAGAGATTCGGACAGCTTGGGGAGGTCCTCGCCGAATTGCCGTCCGGCAATATCAGCCTCCAACTTTCCCACTGAGAATGTTAGATGGACATCCTTCCAGTCTTTGTGGTCCATAGGTAGAGCCAGCGACAAGGGTTTACACTCCTCCAGGGAGGGGCAAGGCTTGCCGGCCTCGACTGCCTTTAGGACAGCCGCAAACCCTTTCTGTAAAAAGGGGAAGGCTCTATCAGGAGAGGACACAAACGAAGGGAGCTTCTTGCTCAATGCAGCTACCTTCGAATTCAAGAAGCCCCTCTCTTTCATCGAGGATGAAAGTAGGGCTTGAGCCTTAGCGTGGTCCATAACAATGACCTCCTTCGGCTCTGTCTCCTCCCTTGAAGCTGGTTCTTTTCTCAGCCGGACATAGCAGTCCGGATATGATGCCTTGCTGGGCCAGAATTCTACCTCCTCTAGGGGAACTGAACCCAGCTTATCCGAAATGACGATTTTTCCAGTCGTCATCGGCATGTGCTCAGCATACCTCCATGGGTTAGCATCTGAGCATATGGGAAGGTCTTTCACATTGAGCCTTTTCCGGGGCCCATGTGATTCTGCCAGGGACTGCATACGCAGTTCCATTGCAGCCGCCTTCTCCTGATTCTCCTTCTGCATTTGTTGGATCATTCCAACAATCGAAGAGAGGGCCTGTCCCAGTTCTACTGGGAGGCCAGCCGATGTTGAGGGGATAGGCTCCGGCATCTGAACCGGAGTAGCCGACACCTCGTCGACCTCATCCTCTACGACATCCGGGGTTTGAACTTGATCCTGACCTTCTGCCAGGAGGTCTTCTTCCAAA
>NC_090734.1:92729329-92731829 GCF_036898095.1 Palaemon carinicauda
TGCATTCAACACTAATAGCATAATGAAAAGCTCTAATTCTTGTTTTCACTTTATGTAAATAAAACTTGGAGCATAATCATGTGTCCTAATCTGTTATAATAATAGCACCTTTACTGTAGGGTTGTTATAACTATATACTACACATATTATATTAGGTCTTTGTTTGATACCCATTACTGCTACCTTTATTCCTATCATATCCAATAAAATTTTCTCTTTTAGGTGCTTTAATTTTTTTTTAGGAGGTTACTTTGGGTTCGAGTATGTCTTTTTAATTTCGGTGTAACCTCTTCCTTTCCCTACTCTGAAATGTGGGAAATTCTTATTATTATCACTAACTGTTATAGATATACTATCGGGAGCTTTCAATTGACTATTCTGCATTTTTTGTTGTCATAATTACTGTTTTCTTTAGTCTTTCACTGTGTGCTGAAGCCATGTTTTTCATAGCCCTTTTTCCCTTCTCCTCAAATGAACTAGAGATTGCTCTGTAGGCTACATATGTAAAAATGTCATTTAATTTTACTAAGTTGGTTATCATTGCCATCAAAATCTTCATCAGGCAATATCGATATAACTGATGATAAAATCATAAATCTTTAAATGGTTTCTATGAGACGTTCAATAGTTTCATGTCACAATGGTAGAGAATAGTTATCGTAATTTATCGACATAAATTTTTGTAAATTTAACAAAGCAACTGGGTCACTGAGTAAAGTAAATCATATTAGAGCGGATAATTAATCATGAGCCATGATAGGTCAGCTTACATGGACTGCAGAACAAGCAAAATAAATTCTAGGTAATATTCCAATTATATATATAAAAAAACGAATAAATCACATTATATAGGGAAGCAAAATTCTTACAATGAATATTTCTTGAAGCAGAGATTTATTTTTTAGTATCTCATTTATATGGTCAGTTTTTATGACAGAAAAGATACTTTCAAAATTAAATTATTCAAGTTAAAAGTGTTGTTTATATATTCTCCCTCTAGAAACTTTTTTCCTAATTCTTTTTATTTCAAGAGGAATCCAATCATGGAAAAATCATCCCGTGAAATCCATGGGTCCAAAAGGGGAACAATTCTGTCTCATAAAAAAGTCATGTCATAAAAGAGAGAAAAGAGTGATAAGAAATGATATTGCTCAAATGGACGCTATATCTATCTTGAGACCTGAGCTTGAAGATTGAAAGACCTGATATTTGCATATTGTAGTTAATATTTGAACGAATCTGTGGAGCCCAGTTAAAAGATATGGTGAACTAAACTTTCGGAGAGTGCGAAGAGCATACCCACTTAATCTCTATCTACCCCTCGGCACTCTCTCATACACGTATGGCACTCAAGTAATCTCTCTTATTATTTCATTTCTGATCCTGTCTTACCATTTAACTCTCCATATTTTTTTCAGAGTTGTTTGTTCTCAAATCTACAAATCTGTTGGTAATAGATTCCTCCACATACCACAACTCATGTCCCTATAGTAACATAGATCTCACTAACCAGATATATAGCATGAATTCTATATGTAATTTCAGGCGATTTGATTTCCAAATTTTACTTGATCAACCCATTGTTTGATTTCCTTTGATTTCAATCATTCACTGTACTCAAATTCGGAATTCTTTGTATTAGGTGTTGAAGTTCCTAAATATTTAAATGATTCTCCTTCATTTATCCTTTCTACTTCCAATGATATTTCATCTTTCATTGCATATTACGTTCTCATCATCAACTCCCTCTTTTTCTATTTATCTTGAAACCAACCACCTGTGATATTTTATGTATTCCGTTAAGGAAGTGTTGCAAGACTTGTGATGTTTTGCTAATTAGGACAGCGTTCTCAGCATACTCTTAGTCAGCATATTTTTGGTTACCAATCTAGTCCAATCGTTCTCTACCATCCACAACTTGTTTATGCATTACAAAATCCACTAGGACGATGAATAACATAGAGGGCAACTTATTCCCTTGGAGTACTCCAATGTTCATAGGAAATCCATTTAATAAGACTCTACTAATATCAACTTTGCACTTGCACTATCGAACAAACTTAATCAAATTTATTTATTTAAGAGGAACTCCACAATAATGCTGGTCCTTCCACGAAATTAGGCGGTGCATTTTCTAAAAGGCTGTTCAAAATCAAGAAATGCCATACAAAAAGATGATTTTCAATATTCTACTGATTGCATTACAAGATGTCTTAAAATGAAAATCTGGTCAGTAAAACTTCTTCCTTCTGTAAATCCTGCTTGTTCATCTCTCAGCTTTTCATCAATCTTTATCACTAGCCTCTTTAGAATAAACATACTATATATGTTCATGACAACTGGCGTAACTATGACGCCTCTGTTATTAATGCAATCATTTAGGTCTCTTATGTTTTGCCATTTTCACCAACGCGCATAGCTCCCATTTATCAGGTTTTGTGGCTTCCTGCTAAAGTCTACAAAATATTCTTATAAGTATTCTAGGAGTTATCTCATTTTC
>NC_090734.1:92736829-92739329 GCF_036898095.1 Palaemon carinicauda
AGAACAACAAATCCAGGTAGCCTCCCTAAGCCTAGGTATTGATAAATTTGTCCGACGTGACACGAAAGTTAAGATCACGCGGAATAAGAAAAAACTGAAAGAAGTAGGTGACTCCCGGAAAGATGTGTATATAGAAAACAACCTTACACCCCTGCGCAGTAGAATAATTAGAGAGATAAAAAAAAGAAAAGAATCCAATGTGAAAGCTGGTTGGTCTATAGATGGAAGAATTAACTGTATTGTCTTGGAAAATGGTCGTGAGGTAAAAACTGTTATAGACTCCCCAGGCGATTTGCAACCTAAACTAGGCTTGAGTGGAGAGAAAGTGATTGAACCTCGATTTCGCTTGAAACTCTAAGAAAGACCAGACCCATTTCAACCAGTGAATTTGGATTACAATTATGCTCGGGGATATAAAGAACGCAATATTATCCATTTAAGCGGAATGAATGTTTGTGGTTTTATGAGTAAGCTAAGGCTGGGTATACTGGAAGACTTTGCGCACGAATCTGATATTTTATGTATTTTTGAAACATAATGTGACTAAGTGGATGAGGATGCTATTCCAGGTTTTTGTTCATTTGCCCTGTCTAAGAAGAATAACTCTCACAAATACGGAGGTGTGCATGGTTTATTTGTATTTGTAAAAGAACACTTGGCAGACCAAATTAATACTATTGATAACATGTGCATATGACTCCTTATTTTGGTTAAAAATACGCAATGCATTATTAGGTGAAACTTTTATACTTGGCTCAGTTTACATTCCCCTTGAAGGGTGTATATTCTATGAAAAGGATGTTTTTGATGACCTTGTTATTGACATTATAAATCTCAACGTAACCTATGATTACCCTAGGGTTTTGATTGGCGATTTTAACTCAAGAATTGGCTTAGCCACAGATTTCATCGATTTTGACGCAAGTATTCAATTAATTGAGGATAATTTTTGGACACAAAAGCCAAAGCCAAGTTAGATTTACTGATTTTTTATGCTAACAGGTACAGTAAAGATAAAATTATGAATACCAATGGTAAAAGTTTAGTAGAAATATGTAAAAGTTTAGATCTAAAAATAGTGAATGGTAGAGTGGGGGAAGACTATGGTGTTGGTGATAAAAGTTTTGTTAACTACATTTTGGCATCCCCCGAATTATTACCCAATGTTAAAATTTGTGTTCATGACGTAGACAGTTGTTTATCAGATAACCATTGTGCAATCTCTGTAACCCTAACTGCTAAAAATAACAACTCTTATATCAATATAAACCAATGAGCCTGAACAGAGGAGATATCTTTCCCAGAGCAGTATCTACTTGAGAACGAAATGGGATCACCAATTCGAGAAAGATTATAGCGTAGCCTTTAGTAATGATGATATTATATTCCTAAATAACAAAATGGATAGTCTCAATTTGGAATCAGCAACATAGGTTGAAATTGACGACATAGGTAGAGACCTTTGTAATATATACCTGGAGCCTGCAATAAAACTTGGTATGTGTAAAAAACCAAATCACTCTTACAAAAGGCCCCAACAAAACTCCAACTCAAAAAATAAACCCTGGTTTGATTCTGATTGTAAAGCTAAAAGAGGTGAATATATGAAGATAAAAAATAGGTTCAGGAAAATTAAAACCGATGAAATGAGAGCTGAACTTAAAAATAGATCCAAGGAATACAAAAAGGTTCATAGAAAAATCCTTTAAGGGGTACAACCGTAAATTTAAAAAAAAAATTGAGGAACCTCAAAAATTTTAACCTAAGAGCTTACTGGGGTATTTTATCTAATGCTAACTAACAACGAGAAAAAATAGGTTTCATGCAAAATTTAGAAAATCTCAGTCAAAAACCCAATGAAAATATACTGGAGAATAGTTCCTTCGATCCCAGAACCATTAATCACTCTAATAATAAACTCATCAATCGGCTATTTACCACCCTAGAAGTAAAACGATCAATTAGTAAATTGAACAACAATAAAGCATGTGGACTTGACAGTGTCCTTAATGAATACCTTAAGGATTGTCCTGAGTCTGTCATAAATATTGTGGTTAAGATGTTTAATATTTTACTAACAACCGGAATAGTGCCATCTGACTGGTGTGTAGCTATGATCATGGCTCTGTATAAAAGGAAAGGTTCTATTGATGACCCAGATAACTATCATGGCATTGCACTATTAATTTGTGTTGGTAAACTCATTACAGCTTGTCTAAATGATCGCCTTACTGCCTACTTAGAGAGTGCTGGTATCTTAGGAAAAGAACAGGCAGGATTCAGAGAAGGCTATAGCACACTCGACCATATATATATGTTCTTCATTCTCTCATCGATTTATACTTGTTCAAACACAAGAGAATTTATTGTGCCTTTGTAGGTTCCAAAAAAGTATGTTTTTTGGTCGAAAGATCATCTCTTTGGTGTAAGCTGATTTCTTTTGGCATTAATGGTAAGGTCATCACTGTTATGTATAATATATATAAAAATGCTAAATCCT
>NC_090734.1:92749487-92754487 GCF_036898095.1 Palaemon carinicauda
GCTGACGAGAGTCACACCTAAACACTGAAAAGAGTCATGCAGAGTTAAAGAAACATTATCATCGCTGATAATATCCTTGACCTACTTACAATCATACTTTGAGTTTGTTAGGATACAACTCCATGCACCAAAAATACCTCCATGCATCAATTTTAGCTAAATCTCTAACAGGGATTCAGCAACTGCAGGTCTTCATTCAGAAGATGCTATTGATGCAAAGATTGTGGCATATGCAACTAGCTTGTTTTCTAGGCTAAACCACATATCATGCCCATATAGTATGGAGAGTGATGTGGCAAGAACACTATCTTGAGGAACACCAGATTTCGCATTCCTATATCGACTATGGTGCCCATCAACAACTCTTTGCGATTGTTTGCTTAACATCTCAGAAATAATGCTATGGAACTCCCACCTGTTCGGGTTTGCGAGTTTTAGCCTCATGATTAACACAACTAAAATTAACACTAGTCATACAAACTTACTGACCTTAATGAAGGGATTTTAGCACAGCATTCAAAATTGTAAAAAGGGCATCACATGCCCCGAGGCCCTTCCGAAAACAATATTGCTTAATAGGGTACAGATAATTACCTTCAGCAAACATATTAAGATGTTTTTCCAGTAAAAGTTAAAAAACTTTTGATGATATGGGCGTTATAAAGATTGGGCGGTAATCAGTTGGAATCAAGCAATCACAAATACATTCACATAGTGGAGTAATATTACCAATTCTTCAACATGTGCTAGACGCTCCACTTCTAATTAACTAGCGCAATATAAATATATATATATATATATATATATATATATATATATATATATATATATATATATATATATATATATATATATATGTGTGTGTGTGTGTGTGTGTGTGTGTGTGAGTGAGTGTGTGTGTATGTCCCGTGTCAACGGATAATGAGACATCTGAACATGGGTTCTTCTCGCTTTATTACAAAAATGTTTTTGAATACAATGCATATAGCCGATACTCTCAAGTGAGTATATTGTCTAATGATCTCTCGAATGGTACTGTCTAACCCTTGGCAAGTAAGATGCAATTTTGCTTTACCAATATGCTAAATTGTTAGGTTTTGTTGAATTCTGCACTGTGAAGGAAATATAGTCTCACCAATAGTGTCTCAACACATCTCCTTATGAGAGTGTGTACATGTCACGTATAACAAAGATCAGTGATCGCGCCCTCAAATTTATGACATTCATAGTACTCATAAAGAGGTCTTTAACCTCACAGTATAAAACACATATTTTGCATACAAGGTTTAGGACATAAACCCCCCCCCCCCCAAAAAAAAAAAAAAAGCTCCTCAATCTGGGAGGAGGTGTGCACTCGCCATTTCTAGGACAGTGCGACCAATTATAAGGGCATATCATGTACTATTCCTTCATCCCTCGATTTTACTTGTCCCTGTTTATGACAAAACTCGCCATCACCATTCCGCCATTTTTAAAATCATTACTAAATATGCACTTGTAATTATTATTCGGTGGCCACTAGTCGTGTTACTAAGAAAATCTCTTATAACTTAAAGTATAAGGTATTCACGTCTACACATTCTCTAATAATGCCTTTACACGAGGCTGAACCTTAAACACGTAACCGGCCACTTGCCCTTCAGGAACAACCCCCCCCCCCCCCCTCTCGACTCCAGCAACCTGTAATCATATAATACATAAGTAATACAACTTCTGCCTGATGGATCTCACCTGCCCTATTTAGCCTCTTTCTCTTTGTTTAGGTTCACTCAGCAGCATGTCATACATATTGCTACATTCACCAAAATTATCACAACACATTACTTATACATTAACCACCAACATAAGAACACATTGATATCATGAGGTTTATTTAAAACACTTCAAAAGAAGAAATGAGGTGTGTTCAAACAACAACAGCAAAGAAAAAAAAATCTACTCATCAACTAGTGGAATGTCACGTATGCAGAGGTAAGGAGTTAAACTCTGATTGACACTTTTAATAAATACTTCTTCCGGCGACACATGTATGCGTGCCTGATGATGTTCAGACACAGAACCATTAATAATGCTTCATATCACAACTGTATTAGATTTAACCATCTTTACTCGGTACAGACCCAAATACGCTGGCTATAGTTTGTGTTTCCTAGGTTGTAATTGTTTTAAATGCACACGATAACCCAAAAATACTTTTACCGGTGAGGTTTTGAACCAACCATCATACTTTGAGCCATGCTTTTCATTAGTTCTTTTCAAAAACCTTTCATAGTGTTCATTACTCTCCTTAAAAGATTCAGTAAATAGACACGATATTGCTCAATTGAATATTCTGGCAACTGTTGCGAATTAATCTGGACCGTCTATGGTAACACAGGATCCTGTCCATAAACTAAAAAGAAAGGCGTGTCCCTGAGGGGGGCATTATAAGCAATGTTTAAAGCTAGCTCAGCAGTACGAAGTATGGTGTACTAATGAAGGGGGATATCTGCCACTAAGTCATGTAAAATTCACACTCCTTCCTTATTATGCAATTCCACTAAGCCATTACTGAAGGCCTATATGCGGTCACTAAAAATTGGCATAATGTCACATTAATGTAATGACTGTGATGCTCAGAAATGGAAAAAATTAATCTCCAGGATTGTGTTGCTGTGGAGGGAAAATTAGAAGGCCTTTGTTAGTTGAACCTCCTGAATATCTGAGTAAAATAAAAACTTCTCATTGGAACACCTTACCATTCAAAATGTTTTCTTGGAAACACGCTACTATATAATAATGCTTTCCAGATGCCTTCATTAGGAGCAAAAGTAGTGAATGAGGGAGGATTAATGCCAACATTTAAAACTAAAGTGAAAATATACCCGGGCAACGCAAGGTAACCCTCCGAGTGTGTATATATATATATATATATATATATATATATATATATATATATATATATATATATATATATATATATATATATATATATATATACATATATATATATATATATATATATATATATATATATATATATATATATATATATATATATATATATATATTTATTTATTTACTTACGCACATACACACACACACACACACACACACACACACACATATATATATATATATATATATATATATATATATATATATATATATATATATATATATATATATATATATATATATATATTTATTTATTTATTTACACATACGCACACACACACACACACACACATATATATATATATATATATATATATATATAGCATATATATACATATATATATATATGTGTGTGTGCGTGTGTGTGTGTGTGTGTGAGATATATATATATATATATATATATATATATATATATATATATATATATATATATATATATATATATATATACATATATATACATATATATATATATATATATATATATATATATATATGTATATATATATATATATATATATTATATATATATGTATGAATGTAGATATATTTATATATATATATATATATATATATATATATATATATATATATATATATATATATGTGTGTGTGTGTGTGTGTGTGTGTGTGTGCATAAGTGTGTTTATATAGTGCATATATTATTGTGTATATATATATATATATATATATATATATATATATATATATATATATATATATATATATATATATATATATATGTAAATATACATATATATATATATATATATATATATATATATATATATATATATATATGTAAATATACATACATATATATATATATATATATATATATATATATATATATATATATATATATATATATATATTTATATATATATATATATATATATATATGTCTGTATTTGTGTGTGTGTGTGTGTGTATGCGTGAGGGAGCAAGATCAAAGACCTTTTTTATGCTGAAGAAAACAACTTGTCAGCTTTTCAACCTTTTAAATTAAGAAAGACTTATTCTATGCTCAACTCATCAAAAGTTTACAAGAAAAAAAAACATTAACAAAAACTCTATAATCTTGACAAACACCATCATGAGGAATTAAAGGATTATCTACTATTTTTGTTCTACAGTCACGTAAAGCAAAGAGTTTGATATAAAAACCGGTTCTAATACCTAGTATTTTTTTTCCAGTCCTTTTAGACTTTTATGATTATCTAAAAGAGAGAGTTGTACTACTTATTTTTCGAATCTAATATGCTTACTATATATACTCATTTACTACTTTCTTGTCGTTTTGAACCAAGTTTTCATTTTATATTTTCATATATATTTCGTTTGCCATAGGTTTTCATCGGAAAAAAATAACTTTCTTCCCATGTAATAAGTTTTTGGATATTAAGAAAATTATTAATTTTCCTAATAACAACGAACATCTCTCCTGTAACATTCAAAATATCAATTGTGTAGAGGAATACCTTTTCAATATTGGAATCAGTTAGTCTACTCCTGAATATGATATTACATGCCACTTGTTGCCGGTCCCAAGCCCGGGTAAATTTGGAGGGTTGGTGGCAGGTAAGGCATCCGGCCATGAAAAAATAGCCAAAACCAATATGGCCAGTGGAAATTGTGAGATTAGAATTAATGCTAGGGCATATATATGGTGAAGTGTGGGACAGAGGTAGATGGAGAACGATGTCAAGAAATATGGACCCCACATAATGTGGGAAAAAATTAAGACAAAGAAGAAGAAGAAAAAGAAGAAGAAGAAGATATTACATGCAGCACAAAGTTGAATATTACGTTTCAGCAATATCCAAGAATATGAATGATGAAAAAATATGATATTTAAGGTTATTTAGATACCATTATCCCAATAAAATTATCCAAAAAATATATAAAAAAAAACATTAGATTCCATTTTTTCTTAGGGTAAGTGTTTCAATTTTTCGAATTGACATTGAATAAGTTTGAAGTGTTTTATATGAGCATAACCCTCCCTCTTTGAATCAGATTCCAAAACATAAGTGTCCTCAAACCCGGAAAAAAAAAAACAT
>NC_090734.1:92759487-92774487 GCF_036898095.1 Palaemon carinicauda
TAAGTATGATAGTAAACAGAGCTTGTTTGTCTGAAAGAAAAAACATTAGATGCCACTTTCAAGATACCGAGGTATCAAAGTCATAAAAGCCTGTATTACAAATCAATGACATTAGCGTTAGAAACGCTCGGCACACATGTCTGCACTTATGCTAGGTTCACCTTCGGAAATGGAACAGTCTGGATGGGCAACACAGTGCCCTCACTTAGTTTGTAGTACAGTATGTAACTACACACTCACCCTGGAATTAATCGTCCCAATTAAGACCACTGTTCCTCGCAGAGTTAAACAGTAGGGTTAACACCGCGACCCACTGCTACCACAGATCTCTTTTAGTTCCTCTACTTGCTTCGCATAGTGGCGAAAGAACACTCTGGAAGACTTCCAGCCAGTGTATGAACGGAGATGTTCAAAATCCATACAATTAAAGAAATTTAAGAATGAGGCAACTTTCCTCGGATCGTGACCTGCGGGTGTATTGTCAGGATCCGCTCTGCGAATAAAATATGTGATTTTCGCTCTGAGTTGATTCAGAGATAAATTTGAGCCTGATGTTTCTCCCCTGAATAGTTGACCACCCTTGAAGTCTGAAGTTCTATGAAGATAGACCTTTAGGCATTCTACTGGACATAGAGATGCATCTTCTTTCAGAGGGCAGATTCTCCAGGGACCCCACCTGTTGGTGGGTAACTCATTCTTGGCGAGAAACGTAGGATCCGGAAACAGGTTCAGTTCTTCCCCATCCAGGAACTGAACACGACCTGCCTCTCTTGAGAGGCTACAATCTCACTAACCCTGGCCCCGGACGCGAGTGCAAAATAGGAAAATAACTTTTTGTGTCAAATCCTTTAACGCACACTCTTCATTGCTCAACAGAGAAGCGAAATGAAGAACTTGTCTAAAGACCATGAAATGGGCTTTGGAGGTGCTGAAGGTCTGAGCCTAGCACAGGCTTTCGGGACTTTATTAAAGATCTCGTTACCTAGGTCGACCTGGAAGGCATATAGAATGGGTCTTGTCAAAGCAGACTTACACGCTGAAATCGTGTTCGCTGCCAACCCTTGACCATGGAGGTGGGGAAAAAAGATAAGCAGAAGTCTATCAAGATCTCCTGCGGAATCTTCGCCTTGACAAAAGGCCACCCATTTTCTCCAAGATGACTCATATTGCCTTCTAGTAGATTTGCACTTATATTCCTCAAGGAAGTCTATACTGGCTTTCGAAATCCCGAAACGCTTTCTCACCGCTAGGGAGAGAAAATCATGAACTGCAGGGTCCGGGTTTTCTGTAATGAAGCGCAGACAGTTGACTTCTGGACTCGCCGGGTCAGAACTGGATCTGGTAGTGGTACAAACTTCAGCTACAGTTCCAATGCCAGGAGGAACCACACGCTGTTCGGCCACTTGTGGGCCACTATTGCCGCTACCCTTTGAAGGATCTCAGTTTGTTGAGGACCCTCAACAGAAGGTTGTGAGGAGGGAACAGATAAATCTTGGACCATCTGTTCCAGTCGAGGGACATCGCGTCCACTGCTTCCGCTAAGGGGTCCTCGTACAGGGCACGTACAGGGGCAACTTCTTGTTGTCTTTCGTCGCAAAGAGGTCTATCTGCAGTTCTGGGACTGATTCAGAATGAAGGAGAATGATCCTGCGTCTAAGGACCATTCCGACTCTATCGGTGTGAACCTGGATAGAGCGTCCGCTGTCACATTGAGGACTCCTTGAAGGTGAACTGCCGACAGGTACCACTTCTTCTTTTCCGCCAATCGGAAGACGGCCAACATCACCTGGTTGAGAGGTGGTGACCTCGATCCTTGTCGATTCAAGTATCTCACAACTACCTCGCTGTCTATCACCACTTTATGTGGAACGAATGACGCGGGGAGACTTTCTTTAAGGTAAGGAGCACTGCCCTAGCTTCTAGAAAGGTTTATGAGAAAGGTCTTGAATAGCCTGGACCAAGTCCCCTGGACTTTTTTCCGATGAGAGTGACCTCCCCATCCCTCCTTCGAGGCGTCTGAGTGAATCGTCACCGACGGGGGAGGTGGCTGAAGAAGAACCTGACTTCTTTAGATGTCTGGCTTGGGACCAAGGCCTGAGAAGAGTACTTAGCCAAAGCGGCTGGTCTTCTCAGATATCTTCACGCGTTTGATGCATAACTTCTCCAAACTCCGATTACATCCTTTAGCTGTGCTCTTAGCACTGGGTCTGTCACCGAAGCAAACTGGAGAGAGCGCAGTACTCTCTCCTGCTCGTGTCTTGATATCCTTTCGGAATCTTGAAGTCTCTTGACAGAACCCGCTATCTCCTTCCTTTTCTTCGCCGGGGTTGAGAAACAGTGTGACAAAAGGTCCCAGTGGATCTTAGCCACTGGAACTTTTGAGATGGAGAAAGTCGAGACTTTTTCTGTTGATCTTGAAGCCTAGGTACTCTAGGAACTGGATCACTTGACTGGAAGCTTGCAAGCATTCTGTCTCGGATGCTGCCCACACCAACCAGTCGTCCAGGAAGGCTACTACCTGAACTCCCTTTAGGCGAAATTGTTTGAGAGCTACGCTCGCAAGCTTCGTAAAAATCCTTGGGGCTATGTTTAGCCCGAATGGCATGGCTCCGAAGGCGTATAGTCTTCGTTGTAGCCTGAACCCTAGGTAGGGGGAGAGTCGATGGCTAATTGGAATGTGCCAGTAGGCGTCTGACAAGTCTATAGAGACGGAATATGCCCTCTTGGGCAGTAAGGTCCTTATGCGTTGCAGTGTTAGCATTTTGAATTTGCAATTCACTATGAACTTGTTAAGTGGCGACAAGTCCAGAATGACTCTGAGGTTTTCCGAGTCTTTCTTGGGAACACAAAACATCCTCCCTTAGAAATTGATGGGCTTCACCCTTTTTCTCCAACAGTTCTTGAATGTACTCCTCCATAACGGGGGTGGAGTGTTGGAAAAACCGAAGGTACGGGGGTGGAGTGCTGTACCAGCTCCCGCCCAGTCCATTCTTGAGTAGGCTGTGGGCCCAGGGATCGAAGGTCCACGATCCCAAATTTCAGAAGTCTCCCTCCTACCGGTATCACCTCACTTGGACTGCCGTCCTGAGGTCTTGCCTTCCTGACCACGACCACCCCTGAATCCCCTTCCCCTTGAGGGGCGTCTAGAGGAGCCTCTGGCTGCTCCTCTAGGCTTTGCTCGAAAGGAAGTAGACTGCCCTTCGAACGCTGGGGTGAATGCCGTGGACTGTGTCGACACGGCCTGGGGTACCCACTGAAACGTGGTCGGGGTTTGTGCCACGATCTGGGGCACTGGGGGCAATGGCAATTGCAGTTGCTGTTGCTGTCTAAGAGGCTTGGCTGGCCGAGACGGTAGCCTAGTCCTCATAGTCTTCCTCTTTGGTTGAGGACCCTCATCCGGGGAAGACTTTCTTTTGATAGCCAGGCCCCACTTTTGGAGAAGGTTTCTATTCTCCAAGGCGGCTTTATCAACAACTTCTTTGACCAAGTCGGTAGGGAAAAAGGTCTTTTCCCCAAATGTTGGAGGAGATTAGTTTCTTTAGCTCGTGCCTCACCGTAGCCGAGGTAAACACGAACTCCCTACAAGCTCTCCTTGCCTTGACGAAGCCATAAAGGTCCTTCGTCACTGTGGCCAGATGAGGCTTGGCCACTACCATGAACATTTCATGGACCTTGGGGTCACTTGCCATCGTTTCGAGAGTAGTCTGAAGAGACATTGAGGCAGTCAGTCTTTCTTTTGTATCAAACTCACTTCGCAAAAGAAAGTCAGACAGCTTAGGGAGGTCCTTGCCGAACTGACGTCCGGCAATATCAGCCTCCAACTTTCCCACTGAGAACGTAAGATGGACGTCCTTCCAGTCTTTGTGGTCCATAGGCAGGGCCAGCGACAAGGGTTTACACTCCTCTAGGGAGGGGCAAGACTTGCCGGCCTCGATTGCTTTTAGTACAGCCAGAAACCCTTTCTGTAAAAGGGGGAAGGCTCTAGTAGGCGAGAACACAAAGGAAGGGAGCTTCCTATTCAATGCAGCTACCTTTGAGTTAGAGAAGCCCCTCTCTTTCATCGAGGATGAAAGTAGAGCTTGAGCCTTAGCATGGTCCATCACTATGACCTCCTTCGGCTCTGTCTCCTCCTTTGAAGCTGGTTCCTTCCTCAGCCGGACATAACAGTCCGGATACGATGCCTTGCTGGGCCAGAATTCCACCCTCCAGGGGAACTGAGCCCAGCTTATCCGAGATGACGATCTTTCCAGTCGTCATCGGCATGTGCTCAGCATACCTCCATGGGTTAGCATCTGAGCACAAGGGAAGGTCTTTCACATTGAGCTTTTTCTGGGGCCCATGTGATTCTGCAAGGCACTGGATTCGCAGTTCCATTGCAGCCGCCTTCTCCTGATTCTCCTTCTGCATTTGTTGGATCATTCCAACAATAGAAAAGAGGGCCTGTCCCAGCTCTACTGGGAGACCGGCCGATGTAGAGGGGCTTGAACTTCATCCTGGGCTTCTGCCAGGAGGTCTTCCTCCTGACACCCGTCCACATCAGACATCCTGTCATTTAGCTGGATGTCTTGCATCGCGACCGCGACTTCAGCATCCACCTGGATCTGAACTTAGGGGATCTCATCTTGAGGCTGGGGAATCACTGCATCAGCTGATGCCTTAGGGAAAGGATACGCCCTCATCTTCTCACTTGGAAGATAAGGGCCAGAAGTGTTCTTTTGGAAGCCCCTTACCCAGGTACGAAGCTTCTTCATAGCTATTTAAATGTCTCATTAATCAGGTTAGTGCACACAGTACATACCTGAGGGTCCCAATACCGGAGATCATCCTTGGAGACAGCGTATGCTGCGTGTCTCCTACAAAACTCATGTCCGCAGAGGTTCTTGCTGCTGACATTGCAGAAAGCACTTCCCCACTTCGGAGTGTCCTTCTGTAAAGAGAAGAAATTTCCATGAGTATCAAGTGAACTATGTATCACTGGATATGCATAGTATAGCATAACAATTCAGAAAGGAAAGACACACACTTGTGTTTCCCTCACAACCCATTGTTGCAGCCTTCCAGATAATAAAATCAAAAATGGTTTATCTCTTCTAGAGTAACCAATGCAAGGTTTCCAGAGGAAACAGGTGGAGCTCACACCTAAGCAATGATTTTAAAATCCTGGATAATAGACAGGGAAGAACTCAGCTTCCTATCTGAGGGCAACAGCAAAGGGATGTGCAAGAAAACACAATAGTGTTAGAAGATACAGTGCTGTACCAAAACCTTTACTATAGTTTTCTTCTTACTGTATATGCTATACAGAAGAATACTAGTACAGTATAGGGGGATGTGTGCCGGCCTGCCTTTGCCGGCCGGCACACACCACAAATAGCTTTAAAGTATACTACTTAACAGCTATAGGGCGGCAGCACTCTGGTTCAAATGCCTGTGCCGGTCGGCAGCAACTGCCGGCCGGTAACAGCCAGTGTTGGCCGGCAATGGCTGCCGGCCAGCAACTACACAAGGTAGTACCCAGCTGCCAGCCACACTCTTAATGACCGGCAGACAAGGACTGACATAAGCCGGCCGGCAAAGGTACAAGACCGATGCCACCCGGCAGCAAAAGAACCAGAGGAATACACCTGCCCGGCTGCCGGCCTCATAGGCCGGCAGCCGGGACAGGTACAGCACTAGAAGAAAAATAGAATGGATGCCGGGATAAGAGTGTACACAACCTTCAAGCCCGGCAACCGAAAGAGTGCATATAAGGAAGGGGAGAAACTAATTCAGGCTTCCTTGACCAATGCCGTCCGGCTCTGCCGGCAGGCATGGATGAGGGACCAAGAGAGGTCCGGGCAGCACTCGAAAACATAAGACCCTTGCCGGCCAGCAGCTCTGCCGGCCGGCAATGGGCTGAGTCAATTCCACATCCCAACCTATACTAGGTCCAGAAGTAGAACGACGTACAGTACAGTAAGACCTTTGCCGGCCAGCTCTGCCGGCCGGCAAGGTACAGTACAGTGATGGCTAGGCCATTACGGAGATAGAGGGGGAAGGGACAAGAGGGTCCTGCCAACCTTGCTTTAGTGACAGATCACCCGCAGCCAAGAAACTTATCTTAGCCTAAGGGAGATCTAAGGGGAAAGGCCAGCAATACTTGCCAGCTTCCAGAGCACCAAAGCAAGGAAGGCGTTGCTACTCCCAAGGGAAGAACTTATCCTCCCCCGAGAACAGCAACAGGACTAGTCTGGTAGATCACAAAAGAAGGAATCATAACTACAGAAACCTTCGGTAGTGACCTAAGGGAGCTAAGCTCCCTTTGTATGTGTTAGGTCAGCGAGGGGGACTCTGCCCCAAGCCAGACAACACAGACTCAGACTAAAAACTCTGTTGTTCTGTCCCTCTTGAACCATAACTACAGGAACAGGAAGGTACAGTAACACCCTAGTATAGTTTTATCGAAAATAAATTTGGAAAAAACCACTTTGGGATAAGCCCAAGGCTTAAACAGAGGGAAAGGGATTGCATACCTTCTCCGAAGAAAAGAAAGCAACCGGGGAGTATGATAAAGTATACTAAGGCTCCATAAGCAATTAGCCTAGGCATCAAGAGAATCGATTACCTAATTCACCGAAACTCACACGTATACAATCTTGGAAATATTCCACACAGTCTAAAATGTATAAAATATAGCCTAAAGCTTCAATAAAATTTTAATTACACTCGGAAAAACCAAAATCATGCATGAAGTACTAGGACCAAACGACTAGGCTACATGGCCTAGCGTAGGCCAGAACGGCGAATACTTCGCCAAATAATACTAAGCACGAAAGGAAATCCTATGTAATGCTAAATAGCTAAAATTTATTAAAGCAAAACAACCAGGAATGTCGCTCTGACTAACTAATTTATACCTAGCGAGCGACAGTGTCCAGGACACCTCTGGTAGGCTACGGCTCTTGTATCAAAGATTAATCCTATTAATCACTCAAAATTTTACCAAGAGCCTACATTTATACATAACAGACACTATACTCAACTTATCAGAGGCCGACGAAGACGAAGAAGCCATGAAAAGTCGAATAAATCCAAGATTTGCGAGAAAAACAGGAAAAAACACCGAGTTGTTAAGCTACGCAAAAAGGAATACAGATGGCCCCAGGATTGGTGCCAGGCACGCATACGAATCGGGGGATAGGGAAGCCTTGGGAGCGGCTCCCCCTTTTTCTTTCCCGAATTCGTATCTCGTCAATCACCTCCTACGAGACGAAATCTCTGTCCAGGATGTAGATTGCCATGTGACGTGTCTAGAATACGTCCTCTGATATGTTGCGATATCCCTTTCACGAGGGATACTCGCTCCAGGAGTTAGAATTCTGGTACCTTAAGGTAAATTCGCTGGGAATATCGCCGTAGTTGTAATATACCCTTGGAAGCTACCCTATAGGAACTTCCATCAGAACGACATGGCTTGAGCCCAAAAATATATATATATATATATATATATATATATATATATATATATATATATATATATATATATATATATATATATATATATATATATATATATATATATATATATATATATATATATATATATATATATACATTATATGTATATATACAGTATATATGTGTGTATATATATTTTATATATATATATATATATATATATATATATATATATATATATATATATATATATATATATATATATATATATATATTTTTGGGCTCAAGCCATGTCGTCCTGATGGAAGTTCCTTAAAGGCAGCTTCCTAGGGTATATTACAACTACGGCGATATTCCCAGAGAATTTACCTTAAGGTACCCAGAATTCTAACTCCTGGAGCGAGTATCCCTAAAAAAGACCTTAGGGATATCGTAAATATCAGTGGACGTATTCTTGACACGCCTCATAGCAATCTATACCCCGAATAGAGTTAACACTTCGTAGGGGTCAAATGGCAAGAAAACGAAAACGAGAAAGAAAAGGGGAGAGCCGTTCGTAAGGCCCTCTCTTTTCCCGTTTTGTAAGCGTGCCCTGCGCCGATTCTGGCGCCATCTGCATTCCTTTTTGCGTAGCTTTACAACTCGGTGTTTTTTCCTGTGTTTCTACCAAAATCTTGGATTTACTCTCATATTATGCTTTCTCCAACTTCTTCTGCTTCGGATAAGTTGAGTACTATTTCTTTTATGT
The DNA here is from genome assembly GCF_036898095.1 of Palaemon carinicauda. Taxonomy (NCBI): domain Eukaryota; kingdom Metazoa; phylum Arthropoda; class Malacostraca; order Decapoda; family Palaemonidae; genus Palaemon; species Palaemon carinicauda. The sequence goes on from NC_090734.1 coordinate 92,767,673, forward strand.
ATAAATGTAGGCTCTTGTTTAAAATTAAAGTATTTATAAGAGTTATCTTTGATACAAGAGCTGTTGCCTGCTGGAGGCGTCATGGACGCTGTCGCTCGCTAGAATAGGATTTATTTGTTAGCAAGAGCGACGTTCCCAGCCCCCTGCGCTTTAATAATTAGCTGCTTAGCTTAATTAGGAATTCTGTTATGATGCGTTAGTAGTGCGCCTGGCGAAAGCTTTGCCTAGGCTGACCAACACTAGTCTTCGTAGCCTAGTTATTGGTCCTTGTACTTCCTGCATGATATTTAGTCTTCCAAGTGTGATTTTATATTGCTTAAAGCGTTAGGCAACGTTATACATACAGCCCTTTTCGAGTAATTTCCAAGATAGTATTGGAGTGAGTTTCGGTGATTTAGGTAATCGATTCTCTTAGTGCCTAAGCTAGGTTGTCTTAGGTCTTGATAATATTATCTTTTCCCCGTTTGCTCCCTTCTCTTTGGGGAAGGGGCAAACCCTTTCCCTCTGTTTAAGCCTTAGGCTTAACTCTAGTGGTTTGTTTGAATTAATTTTCAAATATAACTATGCTGGAGTAGTACTGTACCTTCCTGCTCCAACTGATTTGGTTCAGAGGGGGACAGTACAGCAGTGTATTAGTCTGAGTCCGTGTTGGTCTAGCGTGGGGCAGAGTCTCCCTTGCTGCCTGACACGGGCATAGGAGGTTTATCCTCCTTGATTCACCTTGGAAGGTTTCGGTAATTATGATCCCTTCGCTCGGTGACCCCTCAGACTTGTCCTCTTTGCTGTTCCGGGTTCGGGATATGTTCCCTTTCCGGAATAGCAATTCCTTCCTTGCCTTGGTTTTAGGGAGGCAGCCAGTAGTGCCGGCCTCCCTCCCTGGATCTCGCTGGCTGAGATGAGCTTTCTTAGTTTGGAATGATCCTTAACCAAGGCAAGGTTGGACAGGACCCTCTGTCCTTCCCTTCTATTTTCCGTTTCCTTTGTGTCAGTCGTCTCACATCCGTACCTAGCATAGGTTGGGATGGGGAGCTGACGTGGTCCCCTGTCGGCCGGCAGAGAGTGCCGACCGGCAGAGGCCCTATCCTTTGAGTGCTGCCCGGTCCTTCCTTGGTCCCTCAACCGCTGCCGTCTGTAGTTTCAGTAAGCAGTGGTTAGGAAGCTTGACTTAGTGTCTCCCCTTCCTCTCGGCACTCTTTCGGGTGTCGGGCGCGGAGGTACATAGCCTCTTAGCCCGGCACCCATTCTGTTGTCTTCTCTTGTGTTGTCCTTGCCGTCTGCCGGCCTAGTGGCCGGCCGTCGGTAGGGGGGTGTTCGCTAGTTCTCTTGCTGTCGGTCGGCAGTGGTCTTATGCCTTTGCTGGCCGGTCTCCTTGCTCACCTGCCGGCCGCTTTGAGTGGCGGCCGGCAGCCGGACGCTACCTGGAGTGGATGCCAGCCGGCAGGGTTTACTCACCGCTGCCGGGCCGGCCTGCTACATCACTCGGTTGGCCGGCCACTAAGAGTGATGGCCGGCAGCTGGGTACCAACCGGGTAGCTATGGACCGGCAACCACTACCGACCGGTTCAGGCATAGGAACTGGAGTTCTCCCCCGTCTGGGTGATCCTAAGTTGCATACTTGAGACCTACCTTTGGAAAAGGGGGTGGGGGTGCTGACCGGCAAGAGCCGGCCGGCACACCACCCTCATGTACTGTATCAGTTCTTCCCTGTTTAATGTCTTCTACCAGGGGAGAACATGATATAGTAGGTTACAACACTGTCTTCTCTAACTTACTTGTGTTGCCTTGTACAGTCACTTGGTGTTGCCTTACAGGGATGAAAAGAGAACTCTTTTCATCTTTAGCCAGAATGGTAAAATCTTACCTTAGGTGTGAGCTACACCTAATTTCCCTCGGGAAAATATGATCTTTGGTTATTCTTGCAAAGACTAACCATTTGATTTTAATGGCTGGTGGGCTTCCACAGGTGATTGTGGGGGATTCACAAGTATGTGTCTTTTCCTTATTCTTTGTGGTCTTGCACGACCCGTTGTTGTTGGCCTTACAGATAAGAAAGTGAGTTCTTTCTTGTCTACTATCCGGTATTTTAAAATCATTCCTTAGGGGGGGCTACACCTTCTTCCTTTGGAAATTTTCCATTGGTTAATCTGGCATAGATTAACTATACGATTTTATGAATTGGAAGGCTACAACAATTGGGTGTGCGGGAAATACAAGGATGTGTCTTTCCGTTTTGTTATGCTACTGTGCATATCCAGTGATACGTAGTTCACTTGATACTCATGGAAATTTCTTCTCTTTACAGGAGGACCATCCGTAGTGCGGATGTATTTCTGCAACGTCCGCAGTAGGGCTTCTGCGGACATGGTTCTGAAGGAGGCGTGTGGCATGCGCTGTCTCCACGGATGTTCTCCGGTATTGGGTTCCCCAGGTATGTTTCATATGCACTAACCTATCTATTGAGGTTTTTCTTTTCGCTTCGCTCAAAATCCATTTTCGTCTCCCCTACAACGGTGGATTCAAGGGATATAGCTAGGGAGAAGCTTCGTACCTGGGTGAGGGGCTTTCATAAAATTACCTCTGGACCTTATCTTCCAAATGAGAAGATGAGGGCTTTCTTTTCCTAGGGCATCAACTGTTACAGTGATTCCCCAACCTCAAGAGGAGGTCCCCTTAATTCAGATCCCGTGGATGCTGAAGTCACGGTCGCCTTGCTTAGCATCCAGTTGGACGACAGGATGCCAGACGTGTCCGAACGTCTGGAGGAAGACCTCCTGGCAGAAGGCCAGGATGAAATTCGAGCTCCGGACAAGGTAGCGGAAGAGGCCGAGAGAGGTCGGCTGCTCCGGTTCAGGTCCTTGAACCTGCTCCCTCAACATCATCTGCTCTCGCAGTAGAGCAGGCCCTCCCTCCATTGTTGGCTTGATCCAACAAAGGCAGAGGGAGAAGAATGGGAAGGCAGCTGCATTGTAACTGCAGGGGCACATCCGGACTGCAAGGTCCGGTGGAAGGAGGTACCAGCTTCAAAGGAAGAGACAGAGCCTAAGGAGGTCGTAGTGATAGACCATGACAGGCTCATGCCTTGCTTTCTTCTTCGATGAAAGAGAGGGGCGTCATGAACTCAAAGGTAGCTGTATTTGAGTAAGAGGCTCCCTTCCTTTGTGTCCTCTCCTGCCACAGCCTTCCCCCTTTTTTCGCTGAAAGGGTTTGCGGCGGTTTTGAAAACAGTCGAGGCTGGCAAGCCTTTCCCCTCCCTGGTGGAGTGTAAACCCTTGTTGCTGGCCTTTAGAAAGGAAGATTTAGTAAGCAAATCAAGGACTGGAAGGACGTCCATCTTACCTTCTCAGTCCAGATGTGGGAGGCGGATTTTGTCGGATGCCGGTTCGGCGAGATCCTCTCTAAGCTGTCTGGTTTTCTTTTGCGGAGAGAACTCTAGACAAAAGAAAGACTGGCTGCCTCTTTGTCTCTTCAGTCCACGTTGAGACGATGACAAGTGATCCCAAGGTCCATGAAACGTTCATGGTTGTGATCAAGACTCATATGGCCACTGTGACGAAGGATCTCTACAGCTCCATCAGGGCGAAGAGAACCTGTAGGGAATTCGAGTTCGCCCGGGCTACGATGAGGCACGAGCCAAGGAAACTAATCTCCTCCAACAGTTGGGACAAAGACCTTTTCCCTAGTGAGTCGGTCAAAAAGGTTGATAGGGCCGCCACGGACGATAGAAATCTTCTCCGGGAGTGGGGCCTGTCTACCAAGAGAAATTCTTCCCCGGATGGGGTCCCCAACCTTGGAGGAAGACTAAAAGGATTAGGATACTTTCTCGGCCAGCTAAGTCAAGTAGACATCAGCAGCAACGGCATTTGCTGATGCCCTCAGTGCCCCAGATGGTGGCAAAAACCCCGACCACACTTCAGTGGGTTCCCCAATTCGTGTCGACACAGTCTCCGGCATTCAACCCATCGTTCGAAGGTCAGTCAACTGCCTGTCGAACAAGCCTAGAGGAGCAGCCAGAATTTCGTCTAGGCGCCCCTCAAGGAGAAGGGGTTTCATGGGTGGTCGAGGTCAGAGAGGCAAGACCTCAGGACAACAGTCCGAGCGAGATGATATTGGTAGAAGGGAGTCTCCAACGCTTTTGGGATCGGTGGACCTTCGATCCCTGGGTCCACAGCCTACTCAAGAAGGGACTGGGCTGGAGCTGGTACAGCACTCCATCCCCATACCCTCGGCGTTTTTCCGATACTCCACCCCCGTTCTGGAGGAGTTCATTCATGAACTGTTAGAGGAAAAGTGATCCGAAGGGTAAAGTCCATCTAATTCCAAGGGAGGCTGTTTTGTGTTCCCAAGAAAGACTCGAAAATCTCGGAGTCATTCTGGACTTGTCGCCACTTAACAGGTTCATAGCGAACTACAGGTTCAAGATGCTAACAATACAACACATAAGGACCTTACTGCCCAAGAGGGCAATTACCGCCTCCATAGTTTTGTCAGACGCCTATCGGCACGTTCCAATCTATTGTCGATTCCCCTCCTACCTAAGGTTAAGGCTACAACGAAGACTATACGTCTTCAAAGCCATGCCTCTCGGGCTTAAAATAGCCCCAAGGATTTTCACGATGCTTGCGAACGTAGTTCTCAGTCAATTACGCCTAAAGGGAATTCAGGTAGTAGCCTACCTGGATTTTTGGCTGGGGTGGGCAGCACCCAGGACAGAATGCTTGCAAGCTTCCCTGTATGTGATCCATTTCCTAGATTATCTAGGCTTCAAGATCAACAGGAAAAGTCTCAACTTCCTCCATCTCTAAGTTCCGGTGGGTGTGAATCCACTGGGACCTAATGTCACACCGTTTTCTCCGTCATGGCGGAGAAAAGAAAGGAGATAGCTGGTTCTGTCAAGAGACTTCTAGATTCCGTATGGATATCAGATGCGAACTGGAGAGTGTACTGGGGTCTCTCCAGTTTACTTCGGTGACAGACCCGGTGCTAAGAGCACAGCTAAAGGATGCAACCGGAGATTGGAGTAGTTATGCATCAGATGCGCGAAGAGATCTGAGAAGACCAGTTCCGCTTCGTCGAAATACTCTTCTCAGGCCTTGGTCCCAAGCCAGACTCCTTAGGAAGTCGGTTCTTCTTCATCCACCTCCCCCGTCGGTGACGAGTCACCCAGACGCCTCGAAGGAGGGATGGGGAGTTCACTCTTATCAGAAAAAGGCCCAAGGGTCTTGGTCCAGTCTATTCAAGACCTCTCACAGTCATTTTCGAGAGACTATGACAGTCCTTCTTTCCTTCAAGAAAGTCTCCCCGCATCGCTCGATCCACATTAGGTTGGTGCTGGACAGCGGGGGAGTTGTGAGATACTTGAATCGACAAGGATCAAGGTCGCCACCTCTCAACCAGGTGATGTTGGCCATCTTCCGATTTGGGGGAAGAAGAAATGGTACCTGTCAGTAGTTCACCTTTAAGGAGTCCGCAATGTGACAGCGGACGCTCTATCCAGGTTCACACCGATAGAGTCGGAATGGTCCCTAGACGCAGGACCATTCTCCTTCATTCTGAGTCAAGTCCCAGAACTGCGGCTAGACCTCTTTGCGACGAAAGACAACAAGAAGTTGCCCCTGTATGTGTCCCCGTACGAGGACCCCTTGGCGGAAGCAGTGGACGCGATGTCCCTCGACTGGAACAGATGGTTCAGGATTTATCTGTTCCCTCCTTACAACCTTCTGTTGAGGGTCCTCAACAAACTGAGATCATTTAAGGGAGTAGCGGCAGTAGTGGCCCACAAATGACCGAACAGTGTGGGGTTCCCTCTGGCATTGGAACTACGATTGGAGTTTCGTCCGCTACCAGATCCAGTTCTGACCCAGTGAGTCCAGAAGTCAATTGTCTGCGCTTCATCACAGAAAACCCGGACCCAGCAGCTCATGATTTCTTTCCTTAATCAGGTGAGAAAGTGTTTCGGGATGTCGAAAGCCAGCACGGACTTCCTAAAGGATTATAAGTGCAAACCTTTTATAAGGCAATATGAGTCATCTTGGAGAGAATGGGTAGCCCTTGTCAGACGAAGATTCCGCAGGAGATCACGACGGACTTCTGCTTGTCTTTCTTCATCCATCTCCATGGTTATGGATCGGTAACTAACACGATTTTATCATGTAGGCCTGCTTTGACAAGATCCATTCTATATGCCTTCCAGGTCGACCTCGCTAACGAGATCTCTTATAAAAGTTCCGAAAGCCTGCGCTAGGCTCAGACCTTTAGCACCTCCAAAGCCCAATTCATGGTCTTTAGAAAAGTTCTTCATGTTGCTTCACTGTTGAACAATAAGGAGTGTGCGTTAAAGGATTTGACCCATAAGTTATCCTCCTTTTTGCACTCGCGTCCGGGGCCAGGGTTAGTGAGATCATACCCCTCTCGAGAGAGGAAGGTCGTGTTCAGTCCCTGGATGGGTGAACTGAACCTATTTCCGGATCCTACGTTTCTCACCAAGAACGAGTTACCCACCATCAGGTGGGGTCCCTGAAGAATCTGCCCTCTGAAAGAAGATGCATCTCTATGTCCAGTAGAATGCCTAAAGGTCTATCTTCGTAGAACTTCAGACTTCAAGGATGGCCATCTGGCCAGGGGAGAAACGTCAGGCTCAAAATTTATTACTGAAATAACTCAGGGCGAAAATCACATATCTTATTCGCAGAGCGGATCCTGACTGTTCACCCACAGGTCACGATCCGAGGAAAGTTGCTTCATCCTTAAACTTCTTTAGTTGTAGGGATTTTGGACATCTTCGTTCGTACACTGGCTGGAAGTCTTCCAGAGTGTTC
>NC_090734.1:92779487-92789487 GCF_036898095.1 Palaemon carinicauda
TTACACTATGTTCGATATAAGGGAAAATTACACTTAGGTACTTGTCCACTGGAATCAAATCTTAAACTCATAATATATATATATATATATATATATATATATATATATATATATATATATATATATATATATATATATATATATGTGTGTGTGTATATATATATATATATATATATATATATATATATATATATATATATATATATATATATATATATATATATATATATATGTATTTATATATATATATATATATATATATATATATATATATATATATATATATATATATATATATATATATAGATATTGTCACGGCCACCATTCTCCTTCCCCCCGCCTGCCTTCCCTGTACAACAAGCAGGTTGTTTGTTAATTGCTTGAGCACTTGTCACGTCTTTTAATTAGCAGTCGCAAGTGGGATTGCTTGCTCCCACCTCAACGTAAGCCAATCAGGATACGCCGTGACTGCTTCTGGCCTGTATATATACAGGGTCTGAGCTGGGTCGGTAGTCACTGGCAGCTCATTACTGCTACCCACTGCTGCAAGTCTGCCTCCCTCACCTGTATTGTGTATCGTCTTTCGTCTTTGTATCATTTTTGTGAACTTCTCTGCTGTTCGGCTAAGTATTTTGTAACCTGTACCTCGTAATCCCCTTATCTCACCAGTGTGTTGTCCAGCGTTAGGGCAGTTATATTATCTTTATATTTGTGTGTATTATTTTGTGTGTATTATGTTTACTTTATATGTACTGTATATGTTTACTGTGCACTGAATTAAATTAATGTTATGTTACTGAAATATTATTTCAACTTCCCATTCCCAGCATACCACAGTTACATGCGTTTCCCTTGCTTATCTTCACTTTAAATTTTGTTATACCTTGGGTATTCGGTATGCAATTATATTTAACTTTTTTTATTTTTTTTTAACATTCTAACACCCAAGTTGTGACAAGTGGCGACCTTCCCAGGACGTAATTGCTAAGTTGGTGATTGTTGTCCTTTGTTACTCCCTTGTGTCCTGTTAATTATTAATCACTTTCTTTTACAGTGACAGTGCTTTGATTTTGTTCAGTGCTTTAATATGTTTCTTGTATCTGATAAGTGAAGTGTTTTTTATTGTAAACCAAGACGAGTGTTGGTATGTGCAGTTTAAATTCTTACGGTAAAACTCGTTTGGTATTGCACTTTGTACCGCCACACCACATATGTTAGATCAAGTGCAGTAAGTAGCAGTCATAGAGTTTACTCGGTTTAAAGTGTTCACAGCCCTCACTAGTAAACTTTATCAGCGTTAGGGTTAGCTAATAAGTGCTTACTTTCGCTCTCCATTCCGTGTGTACGGATCATTATTGTTTGTGTATCTTTATATCAAGTATCATTTATCGTTCCAAGTATCGGAGTGTCCATTTTTTTTCCCAAGCCTCTCATGTTTCTCCAGTATCATTAAAAATCTTATTCAAGTATCTTTACGCGGTATGTGATTGTCGGTGACTCAGACGCGAACACTCCATCTATGAATCCTTATCAAGTATCTTTTTCAAGTATCGTTTATACAAACTTGTGTTTGTCTCAGTCTCACACGAACAATAATCTTGGGCATAGGACTAAGGGTATAACGAGACATTAATGAGGGTCTGTCTAGTTATCGAAGGGCTGTTTCTGTTTTATGACCCGGCCGTCCTTGTCTATCGAGTCCTAGTTACAGCTAGTTCAACAATTTCATTTGATTCTTTCCCTGTATTCTTTTTATTGTTTACTATTAATAATTAATCATGTCGTTTAACCTAGATGACTTTGTTGCTAATCCATCTTCGGATAAGTTAGCAGGACCTCTCAGAAAAGATGATTGGAAGCAAATTGCCCATCATTATGGCATTGAAATTCACTATAAGCTAAATAAGACTATGATTAAGAATGTGGTGGTTGAAGAGTTAGTCAGCCAAGGGGTACTTGCGGCAGTCGCCATAGATACTTTAACCCCGGCGAGTTCGGTGTTACCTGACGCTCAGGCTGAACCAGCGGGTTACCGCTCGCCTCCCGTTCTGTCACCTGTTAGGCCTTATCAGCGATTTACTGAAGTCAATCCCTTAGAACTGGAGAAATTAAAATTAGACTATCGATTACAAATGCAAAGAGAATTGTTAGAAAGCGAAAAAGAAAGAGAAAAACTCAGATTAGAAGTAGAAAACGAAAGAGAAATCGAAATTCAAAGAGAACGATTCAAACTAGAAAGAGAAAGGCTTGCATTAGAAAGGGAGAAGGTAGAAAGAGAGTTAGAGTTAAAATCTAAAGAGGTAGACATAACAGAAAAAAGCAAAGAAAAGGTACTAGAAATACAGGAAAAACAGTTAAAATTAAATGTAGGTAACATGTCCTCCCTCCTTCCTGGTTTTTCTGAAGATGATGTTGATGGGTACTTTAAAACTTTCGAGATTATTGCTAACAAACAAGAATGGCCAAAGGATGAATGGCTTACCATCCTAACTCCAAAATTAACAGGAAAGGCTCTTAGGGTATATAACAGTTTAGATAGGCCTGAGGATTATGATTTTGTTAAGAAACAGGTCTTGTATGCCTATGCTCTTACTCCTGACGGCTACCGACTGAAATTCAGATCCTTAACCAAGTCCCATACCCAAACTTATGTTGAATTTGCCACTGATAAATTGAGACAGTGTAAAAAGTGGCTTGAGGCTATTAATGTAACAACATTTTCAGAACTAGTTAATGCTGTTGTCTTGGAGGAGTGGAAGAATAAGCTTCCCTTCCACTTGGTGAGATATGTGGAGGAAAGGGGTGAGAAGGAGCTGATCCGAGCAGCAGAGTTAGTGGATGCTCAGGCGTTGATGATAGACACGTGGGGGAGTGGAGCTCGTAGGCAGAGCCCCAGTGTGAGACCCCCCTCTGGTGAACACCTTGCAGGAGTGGGGCGAGGTTTAGGAGGCAACAGTTCACGTCCTGCTCCCCAGCCAGTAACCTGTAATTATTGTAAGAAACCTGGGCATATGATCCAAGAGTGTCGTCATCCTGGGTGTAAAGTGTCCAAAAGTTCTAACACCAAACACACAGTCACTTCTTCTAAGCCAATAGCAGCCTCAAATGTGCCTGGTCCTAATCTCTCTCTCTTTGACCCTTTTATCTCTCAAGGATTTGTGTCGATACGTAAGGGTGATCATAAGTACCCTATTACTCTACTTAGAGACACGGGTGCAGCTCAGTCCATTCTATTATCCAATGTCATTCCGAACATTTCTGATTCTTACACCGGTGAAAAAGTTTTACTGTCTGATCTAACTTGTCAAACTTCTTATCCCCTAGCAGAAATTTATCTTGAATGTGACCTTCTATCCTCCCCTGTTAAAGTAGCCATACGTCAAGACTCCTTGCCTGTACTCGGAATTCAGTTTCTACTAGGTAATGATCTCGCAGGTACCCTAACAGTTCCTCCAGTGAAGACAGTAGACCAACCTTTACCTGTTAGTCCTACACATGATCTGGATGAAAGACTTCCCCACCTTTTCCCTGCCTGTGCTGTCACCCGGTCTCAAAGTAAGGTATTAACTGCTCCCTCCGCTAATTCTTCATCCTTAACTCCATCTTTACCTACTACTCCTCCATCCTTTGGGAAGGATGATCTGATAAACAGGGCCATGAACAAAGCAGAACTCATTCAGGCACAACAGCAGGATCACACTCTTTCTCATGTACTTCACACAGCTACCGACAAAACAGATATAGACACCACTCCATGCTTTTATTTTGAAGATGGAGTTTTAATGAGAGCATACAGACCACCTACCCATAATAAGTTGCAGTCCTGGTCAGAAACCCATCAAATAGTCCTTCCTACATCGGTTCGGAATAGTGTCATCAAATTAGCTCATGATGGTTTTGCAGGACATCTAGGTATCAGGAAGACTTATCTCAAAGTATTGGAACATTTTTACTGGCCGGGGATGCGTAAGGACATTTCCAGTTTCGTGCGGACCTGTCACATTTGCCAGGTAGCGGGTAAGCCTAATCAAAACATTCCCAAGGCTCCCCTCAAGACAATTTCTATCAAAGAAGAGCCTTTCAATAAAATAATCATAGATTGTGTCGGCCCCCTACCTAGGACAAAGAAAGGAAACGAATATCTTTTAACTGTAGTCGATGTGACCACCCGTTATCCTGAGGCATTCCCCCTTAAATCCATCACTGCCAAATCTGTAATTGCACCTTTGTTATCTATGTTCACCTCTAAAGGAATCCCCTGTCAGATCCAATCCGATCAAGGTACTAACTTTACGAGTGCTCTCTTTCAACAGGTCCTTACTGAACTGGGAATCAAACATGTTGTCTCCTCAGCCTACCATCCACAATCGCAGGGGTGTCTGGAAAGGTACCACCAGACCCTAAAATCCATGCTGCGAAAATACTGCCTGGAGACTGGAGCAAGTTGGGACACTAACTTAGATTGGTTACTTTTTTCTATTCGGGAAGCCAATCACGAATCTATGGGTTTCTCACCTTTTGAGTTGTTATATGGGCGACCCATAAGGGGACCCTTAAAAATATTGAAAGATCAGTGGTTCATGCCCCAGTCAGACAGTCACACTAATGTAAATGCATATGTTAAAAATCTACAAAGTAAATTACAGGAAGTACGTAAGTTTTCTAAGTCCCACTTGTCCCGGCTCCAAGGCAAATATAAAGCCCAGTATGACAAGAAAACGAAAAGTAGAACATTTAATCCAGGGGATTTGGTTTTGGCTTTTCTACCTATAACAGGGAGCCCAATGCAAAAGAGGTTTTTAGGGCCATATAAAATTAAAGAACGGCTGGGACCACTTAACTATGTTCTTGAAACCCCAGACCGACGTAAAAAACAGCAGTTGGTACATATTAATCTGATAAAGTCCTACCTTTCCAGACCACCAGAGGAGGGTACCAGCAGTTTGCCAGTGACTCTTGTAACCATTAATGATGATTTAGCTCCTGTGGCAGTGACTTTGTCCGAGGAAAACGAAGGCACCCAATCCATTGACTTTCCCTTACCTACCAGTGCCTCATTGAATCAAGAACTATTGCTTCAGTCTGATGAGTATTTTTGTGGGCTTAACCCTTGTCAAAAACAGCAGATAATTCACTTGCTAAAACAATTTCCAACTATTACCTCAGAACATCCAGGCTCTTGCAATATTCTTAAACATGACATTCAATTAAAAGATCCAAACCAACCTCCCATTAGACAACGTCCTTATCACCTTAACCCTGTCAAGACTGAAATCCTCAAACAAGAAGTACAGTATCTTCTTGATCATAATCTAGCCGTACCTAGTCAGTCTCCCTGGGCTTCACCCTGTATCTTGGTTCCTAAACCTAATCAAACTTACCGGATGTGTACAGATTTCCGTAAATTAAACAACGTCACTGTCCGGGATGCCTACCCATTGCCACTCATTGAAACACTGCTAGATACAGTAGGAAATGCCTCTTTCATTTCTACAATAGACTTACTGAAGGGTTATTATCAGGTGCAGTTAACCCAAAGAGCCCAGGCCCTTTCTGCCTTTATTACCCCATTTGGGCTCTATGAATATCAGGTAATGGCTTTTGGACTTACTAATGCTCCTGCCACATTCCAGAGACTCATTAACTCCGTCATCCGAGACCTACCAGGAGTTCATGCCTACTTGGACGATGTGGTGGTGGTGGCGACCAACTGGAACGAGCACGTGGTGCGTTTGAGTGGACTGTTCCAACGGTTGGAGGACGCAGGACTCGTCATTAACCTCCAGAAGTCTGTGTTTGGTCGTGGCACCGTGACCTACTTGGGTCATGTAGTGGGAAGCGGTACTGTGCGCCCAAAAGAAGCCAACGTGGAGGCGATCCTTTCCTTCCCTACACCCACGACACGAAAGGAGGTGATGAGGTTCCTCGGGATGGCGGGGTATTACCGTCGATTCTGCAGCAACTTCTCGACTGTGGCTGCACCCCTCACCATTCTGACTAGCCCTGCTCAGCCTTTCAAGTGGACTCCAGCGTGCCAGACGTCTTTTACCCACATCAAGAACTTCTTGGCTTCTGAACCAGTACTTAAGGTACCTGATTATCTGCGGCCCTTCCACCTGCTTGTTGACGCGAGTGGAATTGGAGTTGGGGCAGTGCTGTTGCAACCAGATCCATCCTCCACCATTCTGCACCCTGTGGCTTTCTTCTCTGCCAAATTGAAGAGTCACCAGGTGGGTTACTCAACCATCGAGAAAGAAGCCTTGTCCCTGATTCTGGCCGTTAACAAGTTCAAATGCTACCTACAGTCTGCTTCATGTCCAATCAAAATATTCACTGACCACAACCCGTTAGCCTTCATCCAGAAATCCAAGCTAACCAATCAGAAGATTCTTCGCTGGGCACTTACTCTTCAAGAATACCATCTCGAAATTCACCACATCAAGGGATCAGACAACATCATTGCGGACACCTTATCTCGTGCTCCAACAGGTTAACCTCCTTCATGTCCCACTTCGGAGGTCTTCGGTGGGGGGGTGTCACGGCCACCATTCTCCTTCCCCCCGCCTGCCTTCCCTGTACAACAAGCAGGTTGTTTGTTAATTGCTTGAGCACTTGTCACGTCTTTTAATTAGCAGTCGCAAGTGGGATTGCTTGCTCCCACCTCAACGTAAGCCAATCAGGATACGCCGTGACTGCTTCTGGCCTGTATATATACAGGGTCTGAGCTGGGTCGGTAGTCACTGGCAGCTCATTACTGCTACCCACTGCTGCAAGTCTGCCTCCCTCACCTGTATTGTGTATCGTCTTTCGTCTTTGTATCATTTTTGTGAACTTCTCTGCTGTTCGGCTAAGTATTTTGTAACCTGTACCTCGTAATCCCCTTATCTCACCAGTGTGTTGTCCAGCGTTAGGGCAGTTATATTATCTTTATATTTGTGTGTATTATTTTGTGTGTATTATGTTTACTTTATATGTACTGTATATGTTTACTGTGCACTGAATTAAATTAATGTTATGTTACTGAAATATTATTTCAACTTCCCATTCCCAGCATACCACAGTTACATGCGTTTCCCTTGCTTATCTTCACTTTAAATTTTGTTATACCTTGGGTATTCGGTATGCAATTATATTTAACTTTTTTTATTTTTTTTTAACATTCTAACACCCAAGTTGTGACAAGATATATATATATATATATATATATATATATATATATATATATATATATATATATATATATATATATATATATATGCTTTTTAATACATTAATGTCTGGATTCTCTTGACAACTTCGCGATAAGAGCTTCAGGTGAAATCACACAAAGACAAGAGCTTGTAACCGTCCGGGAGTCAAACCCTGTCCGGCAAACTTGTAGCGACAGTGACTACCACTTGGCCATGAAGTGGTAGTCACTGTCGCTACAAGTTTCCCGGACCACGGTTCGACTCCCATACGGTCAAAAGCTCTTGTCTTTGTGTGATTCCGCCTGGGGCTCAGATCCCGAGGTTGTTAAGAGAATCCAGAAATTAATATATCCAAAATATATAGCTTATTTGAATATGAAAAACACGTCTAAATGTGCACAAAATTCTCATATATATATATATATATATATATATATATATATATATATATATATATATATATATATATATATATATATATATATATATATACTTATATGTATATATATATATATATATATATATATATATATATATATATATATGTATATATATGTATATATATGTATATATCTATATACATATATATATATATATATATATATATATATATATATATATATATATATATATATATATATATATATATATATATATATATATGTATACAATCAACCAATCAATCAATCAATCAACATTATTTCGTATACTTAATATACATAGATAAATACAATTCTTTTTAATATACATTAGTAGGAAAAACATATTTTTTAGCTATAAAAGCAAAAATAAGGAATAAACGATATAATCTTAAAAATGCTATAGAATCATAAAAAATTAAAAATGTAAAATTTTGAGATGACAATTTATATACATAAAACACTATTTCTATTTTAGAATAAAAAAAATAAAATATTACAGATAAAAATATAACCTCATCATTTGTCAGCAGATATAAACGATATAGAATAAGTTTAAAATAGATAAATAAGTAAGTGAATTTAGAATGGCTTTTTGAACTATGAACTAGTTTTATCAATAAAAAGATTGGGTTTCTGAATATATTGAACATCTTCACTTCTTAAAAGGACAAAAAGTCATATAATGCATAAGATACAAAATTATATAAAATTATCCAAAAAAAAGACAAAAATGTGCATTCAAAGATCCCAACAAATTCACTATGACAAAGATATAAACCAAAATCTACAAACCAGTATGTACAACTCATAGCCACATCAACTTTATTTTTTTTCTTTCTTTTTTTTTTTTTTTGATACATGATATCCCCTATAAATGACCAACTTCATTTCCCGAGCGAACATCATGCCTCTGTACCCAGTGAAGACGAGACCCTATACAATTAATGTCATTTTCAAAAAAATCAACACTAAACACTCCCCAAAGGCAAGTTAACGATGAACAAAAAATCTCACCGTCTCGTAGAAAACTCACACCAAGTCGAAGAATATGATTTGAAGTTTTAAAAAGTCTTTTAAAATACCTGGCTTGCACATACAAAACATGAGGTCTTAACAGTAGCTTATTGCACATATCAGCCACATCACGACTACTTGTACATATAGGCAGCCCAACCATCTTCTTTAATGCTTTACCATAAGCTACTTCAAACCCTTTAAAAATCTGCTTTCTGAATATTTTGCCAATATTCTAAACAGATAGTCCATAATCAGGATTACAATACGAATTAAAAAGGTATAAAAACACTTCAATAGATATATTATTAAAATTTTGAAAAAGCCAATTAAATTTAGAATAAAAAGAATTTAGCCTGACTTTGACATCCGAAATATCCATTAAGTCATTTACAATGTGAAAACCTGAATATTTATAACCCTCTACTACTTCCAACTCATCATCTCCAAGAGTTACCTTCACTGGGTTTGAAGCCAAACCCGCCCTTTTGAATATCATACATTTTGTTTTATTTGTGTTTATAATAAGTTTCACCTTTTCAATTTTTCCTTTTAAATTTTCATATAATAGGCTTAGATTATCTTTGGTATCAGCCAACAAAACAATGTCATCAGCATAGGCTATGATGTTCACTCGTAATACACCCAATTTGCATCATTTATCTATTTTTACAATTTCTTCCGAAATATGGTCAATATACAATTTAAATAGAAAAGGAGAAAGTATACCTCCCTGTCTAACACCAGTATCTATATAAAAATATTTCCCTTTATTCCCATTCCATAAAACTCGTGCTCTTTGGTTTCTCAGGTAATTCATTAGAAGGAGAACAATATCTGGTGGTACATTTCTTTTAATCATTATATCACCCAACAAGAAATGATTAACAGTATCAAAAGCCCTAGAAAGGTCGATGAACAGGCCAAAAGCCTTTTCACCCATTCTTGTGTATCTGTTTATTATTTCCTTAAAAAGTAAGCATGCATCACTAGTGGAAGTTCCCTCTTTAAACCCAAACTGCAATGAATTAAAACTAATTTTTTCTTCCATAATATCTAAAAGATGCATTTCAAAGAGTTTCAAGATAAGTGACGACTGCATCACCGGACGGTAGTTCGATGATTCAGAAACATTTCCTTTTAGGTCCTTTATTGTAGGATTAATATCCCTGCCAAGTAATTCCAGAGGGAAGTAACAATGACCATAACAGGCGTTCATAAAATCACACAACAAACTCAAAAACTGATCACTACCCCTTTTCAATAAAATAGCATGAATTCCGTCATGACCAATTCCTTTTTTAAGTTTTTTAATCAACCTTTTTAACGTATCTAATGATATCTTAATGTTGAATTTTCTGTTATTTATCCAAT
>NC_090734.1:92804487-92816987 GCF_036898095.1 Palaemon carinicauda
ATATATATATATATATATATATATATATATATATATATATATATATATATATATATATATATATATATATATATATATATATATATATATATATATATATATATATATATATATATATATATATATATATGTATATGTATATATATAACGAGATTATATAAAAGCAGTTGAAAGCGACATGTAAAAAAAAACACACATTCTGTAACATGCGATAGTTAGCTTAAAAAGGTTGCTCTATTTCTTACCAGGAATGTCTTCTTCGCCACGAATGATAATTAAAAAACCTTCAGTGTATAGCGGATCACAAGGAAAGGGCCCGTGTAAGGTGGTGATTTGCTACGGTCATTACACAGGAAGACATGTGTAGTATTTTATAAATCTTTCTGTATATGTTGGTTTTGCTGAGAGCTTTTGAGTCTGAAAGCATGGAACCAATTTTCCCATAATTTTGCGTAGCCACTGGATATTCTCTTTGATGGTTGAAGGCGGAATATATTCAACAGGGATAAAAAAGCAGATCGTCATACATCATTTCCCTTGCCAGAACATCAATGGTGTTCTTAGGAGTGTTCCTTAATTCGTGGAAGACCCAGGAAACCTTGGAGTCATTACAGCAAGACATCAAATCTTTTTTGAGGGTAGGATGAAAACATTCAACCATTCTGTTGCCTGCAGGGTTGAAGGTGGTTGTCTGTTGTAGATTGATGCCCAAGATATTAGCTAATGATGTCCACAATTGATATGTAAAATTGTTACCTCTCTCAGAAGTAATATGTTCAGTGATATCAACTCATGCTAGCCACCCTCAGAGTGAGGCATATGTAAATGAGGCTGACGTTACAGCTTATATGGGAATCCTTTCAAGCCTCTAAGTGAAACACTCATTGATGGGTAACAGGTAACAGTGTTATTGTGATATGGGTAGGGGACCTACTATGTTGACATGAATGTCTGCAAAACGACGCTAAGGTTCAGTAAAGGTGCACTCTTCTGAATCCGTGTCCCTGCAATTATGATGTTTGGCATGAAATGCAGGCGCAAAACCTATACTTTTCATCCTTAGTAATGCCGTGCCAAATGAACTTCGCTTCAGAAGCTGCGGAGTAGATCGGCGTGAGGGATGTGTGAGTCCATGGAAGATATCCAAAACCTCTAAGCGCATGAGAGCAGGTATCCATGTTCGTGGTCTACCAGTACTGAAGTCACAGAGGAGGGTGATGTCAGTCTTCAGGGGTGAAGTCTTCTAAATGGAGCAATGTACATGATGTCCTAAATGCTTGGTGCACTGGATCCTTACAGAGTTGGGCTTCTGCCAAGGGGTTGTGATCTAATCCTAGATGAATGGTGGCCAATTTGTTTCCTTACACAGCATTGATAATGGCATTCATGTTTTCAGCGCTGACCGTCGAACCAGGTATTGGAATGTTGAGTGTAGGCGTACCTGGGGCATGTGGTTCATGTCAATGACAAAGTGTAAAAACTTCTAAGAAATGGTTGAAGAATGGACAGCAAAATAACAGCCAGCAATTCACAGTTGAATGTAGAGTAGCCAGATTCCACTTTTTATAGTTTCCTACTGAAAAAGGCCAATGAGGAAGTTGAACTTTTGACCCTCTGCTATAGTGCTGCACCAATAGCGATGCTGCTGACATGAGCAGAGAAAAGGAATGGGTTAAGGTACAAAGGAAATTTAAGTGCAGGAGCTGTTAATAGTGCATTATTTGCATTGAAGATGGCCTCTTCTTGAAGGGTCATAAGGGGAGGGGAGGTGGCAAGAGTGTTGGTAATGGCTGGCAAGAAATGTTGATATTAGTTTATCATGCCCAAGAATTCTTTCAGTGCTTTGAAGATCAAGTGCATAGGGAAGTTCTGACCAGTAGCTACTTTCTCATGGAGGGAGTAGACTCCTTCAGGAAAGCTGTGGTGTCCTATGAACGATACTTCATTGGCCGAAAAGGTACACTTGACGTACTGGATTAAAAACCCATTCTGTTGTAGACGGCCTAGAACGATGTGTAGGTGACAAGTAGGTTCCTTTTCGTAACATTCACTGAAGGGGAAATCTCGATGATGCATTATGAAGGCCAAAACAGGAGTAATTAAATGTGTATGTACCAAAAGGTGTGATGATGCCGGTCTTGGAGATGTCTTCTGGGCTCATACGCATCTTGTAGTACACCTTGAAGATGTTAAGAGGGAAGAGCACCTATGTTTTGTGCAAATAGGGGAGTGATGTTTGTGATGGGGTTTTCTCTGTATGTTCAAAAGCCTGTAATCCCCTTACAAAAACAGCAAGTCATCTTTCTTCAGGGCGATGGGTAAGGGTGCAAAAATGAGCTCGCGGCCTATTTCTTCCATTTCGGCAGATATTCCTTTAACTGCTGCCAGATGATCAGTGTCTAAACGCCTGAATCTGGTGAACACTGGAGGACCAGTCATCATGATATAGTGATGAATACCATCCTTGGCGGGAATCATGGGCATTTGGTGAACTCTAGGAAAGGAGACTTCCAGTTGCAGCGTTAGGAGTTGGGCATAGTCTTCGGTATATGTGCTGATGAAGAGAGCAAGGTTGGAAGGGCCATGTTGAACAGGTGTTATTGAGTGCAAGTTAGCGTTAACTAATCATCGATGCTCCACATCAGCCCCAATGTGAAAATGGGAGAGGAAATCAGGACTGAGTATTGGCATTGTTATGACTACAACGAGGATTTTCCATTGTTATTTGGTGCTCCCAAACAATTGTGTGAGTGTCTTGAACCCAAGGGTTGTAATCTCAGATCAGTTGACAGCTACCAGATGGACGTCACCAGTCTTAGAATAATTGTCGAGTCTTGGAGAGAGACTTTGGTAAAAGGAAACGGCAAGCACCAAAGTCTATATCTTTTAACGGTACATATTTGTACCAACTGACAGAGTGCCCTTTTACCTCGGAAAGTTTCCTAATACCTGATTGGTCGGAAGTATTTTTGTCCGACCACCTTCATTGTTCTCAAATAATTTCCAAGTAATATGAATCAAACCTAATATACTAACCTATATTTCTCCATCAAATATAATTTTTTCTCAATAAACAATGTGAAAGTATAAATATAGTATAAAGTATCATCATGGCAAGGCCAAATTTAATAACACAATCCAACACAGCAGCTTATTTTTGGATATACGCTTTGCAATTTTGTAATTTTTCGCATATTTCAACACAAATTGGGATAAATTACACTCAGCATAAGTTAAACATGTTATTATAAACTTTCTTTGAATACCAGAATTTACCAAAAATATGGAATTAATAAAACCCGATAATTGTGAAAACTTATGGGGAGGTAAATAACAGCCTGCAGCCGCCTGGTGGGAAAACAATCCCTTCTAACTGTCAGAGAAGCATTTTTTTTTTTTGTAATATATTTTGGCCTATTCCTTCAAGTTTATATAGTCTTGCATTGTCTCTCTTCGTAATATTTTGCCTAGTACTTTCCTACATTCCTGTTCTTCTCCTAATATCTATCTATTTTCCCCGATATCCTTTCTTTCATATATGGGATATTCGCACTAAGATTCCTTAATGTTTTGTACCTTACGTCAGTAAATATGTAAATAAAAATAAGATAAATTTTATGCTTTTTAACCAGTGGCGTAGCTAGAATTTTGTCAATGGGTGGGCATCAAGGGGGCACAGCTAAATATGGAAGGGCACTAGGCAATTGGAGCGAGCCCATAGATGCCGAAGGATTTTGGAACATTATGAGAAAGCTATTAGGGCATATTCTGAGATCAGCGGTGGATAATTTTTCATTGTACAGGTATCGGTGATTTTGTTACATTCAAGTCTACTATTATCAGATTTAATTACAAAATTGGTATAATTACAGATACAATACTGAAAAACATAAAATGAGCTATGCAAAACGCATTATTTCATATGCGTATAGAAACTTTAAAATATAATCATGGAAATACAAGAAAATAACTTTCATAAATCTATTATGTGTTAGGTACTCTTGATCAAAAATTGAAGGGATGAATCAAATTACACACACATATATACACACACACACACACATATATATATATATATATATATATATATATATATATATATATATATATATATATATATATATATATATATATATATATATATATATATATATATGAAGGCAACAGAATAAGAAAAAATACTTGCTATACATTAAATATGATGAAGCAACAGACTACTGCAACATGACTCGCTTTTACAATATTCTCCTAAACGTGCAATTTTCTGTCAACTTATCTATCAAATTCCTCTAAATCTAGACTTTTCACTTTCATAGTTTCAGTTGATAGCGAAGCAAGATTGTTTAATCTACCATTGTCCATTGATATGATGAGAGTAGTCTTAATAAATTTCAGAGCAAAGAAGCTTCTCTCTGCAGAGGCCGACGACATAGGTAACACTACAGAAATGTCTTCTCATATGGATTAAGAATTTTCAGGAAGTCTAACGATGAGTTGGGCCTTCCAGTGTCAATCACGCTTTTCTAGCATCTTTGTGAGCATAATAGACAAGAATAAGCCAACACAATTTCTCGAAAGATAAGAAGACTTTAATGTTTTTCATTTCTTACAACATATGAGGTACAATTGGGTAGAAAAGTGGATTCGTGCTAAATCCTTACCAATGAAGACAGTGTTTGCGTCCTACCTGTTTTCCAATAGAATCACCAACAACTAACTCATGCAGTTTTGTAGAAATCCTACGTTTCCTTATGGTCTAAACTCTGAAATATCAAAACAAAGACCTGTTTAACTCCCCCCTTCCTCCCCCCCCCCCCCCCCGCCCCTCGTCCCACAAAGCATCAAGACAAGATGAATCAGAACACATATCTTCGAGCTGAACTGTTACAGATTGAATTATATATACAACTTTTGCCAAGTCAAGGTTAGCTGACGGTAGTAAATCTGATAAAAAAATGGATATATTTCTGAAAGAGTAAGCAAACTGAAATGAGCTCAAAGCAATTCTTAATCAAAGGTGATTAAGATGAAACAGGGAAATAATTATATTGGCAATAGTACAATGGATAAATGTAGCGAAACTCCGAATACGCATATCTTGGCACAAAATTCTGGATTGATTGATTAGTCTGAATTAATTTTAGTATCACGGCAAAATTTGGGAAGCTAGGATATGTGAGAATTCGTCCATATAGTATTCATATGCAACCATGCATACGTGAATACACATACATATATACATATACAGTATATAAGCACATCAGAAATGTATATATATATATATATATATATATATATATATATATATATATATATATATATATATATATATATATATATATATATATATATATATATATATATATATATCACAAGCACACGTGATTTCAATTAATGTAAATATCACTTCCAAATGGCATTTAATACTTAGTTCTATCTTGGGAATATATATATCCACTTGGAATTCATAAAAGTTTATGACAAGTCCCCGTACATATTCTTGTCGAGTTCAGGAATGTGTTCATAGACTTGAAATAAACCCATCTCCACCATGATACCTGAATCGTGAATTTGCTACGCCACTGAAGAAAACTCTTTTAAGAACTGTCAAATGCTACTCGTTTTTTACGAAAGAGAGTAACAGCAGAGATTGCAGCTGTCAGATGAGCACTGAGGTCAGGGTAAGAATACTGAGCAGGGAATGAGATTATGAATGAATAAAATGTCAACAATGTTGTGTTCCCAGACTTTAAAAACTCCTTGGAATGTTGAACTTTGTGCGTCAACAATTTTTTTTTGCAAAACGAATCTCTTTCTTGTCATCAGAATGAAAATCGCTTCACCGAACAATATGGAGAAAGTATTTGTATCCTGTATAATGATCCTTAACGTCCCCCACATATAAACGAGTTCAGACCTTCAGTAAACGTTAGTACGATTCCTGAAAGGCCAAGTCCGTTTCTGTGCCGTATGGACATGATACGAGGCTGTTTGCAATAGGATATATTTCCAATATTATTATAAAAGATTTAATGAAGACAAGTGTTGTAAAAGCATATTAAAAAAAAAAAAAAAAAAAAAAACCAGAACAAGTTTTTGCTGCAACGACCAATTTCAGAAAATAATATTTTTTTACTCTTCGATATTTCTTTATTATTATTATTATTATTATTATTATTATTATTATTATTATTATTATTATTATTATTATTATTATTATTATTATTATTATTATTATTATTATTATTATTATTATTATTATTACTATTTTCATAATAATATCGAATGCAAACTGCAGACTACGCGAGATCAAAGCTGTTCGTATAATATATTTTAGCCAAGGACTCTGGCTGTTTAGCAGTCCATAAATCGTTTTTAATTTTAAATATCATAATCATTATTACTATTATTATTATCATTATTATTATTATTATTAATATTATCATTATTATTATTATTATTATTATTACTATTATTATTATTATTATTATTGTTATTATTATTATTATTATTATTATTATTATTATTATTATTATTATTATTATTATTATTATTATTATTATTATTATTATTAAGATTGGCGTTATATGAAGCACCGAATTTTTTTTAAGGTAACTCACCCTAGCCATAGCATGGTCATTCGTTTTCGCTTTAGAGTTTGTACTGAGTTTTGGGGTGACCAAGCTGTCACTTTTGTTCGTGAGTGATGATTTTAGCTAAAAAAAAAAAAACAGTGAGGTGCCACAAACTATTTCTAGTTGTACAGATATCAAAAAGATTTTCACATGGTTTGATTAGTGTCATAAAACTATATTCATATAAATTTTTGTATTGATACTTGCCTAAAAAAAATCACAGTAGGAATTTTTCGATATCCACGGTAGTCCAGTAATTGGCGGCACCCTAAATTACTCGTAAAATACTTCACATACCTGAATAAAATTCTCAGGGATTTATGATATGAATATCTACTTTGTTCGTAGTAGTTTTCATGTTGATATATGACATAGAAAAGCCAAAACAAACGTTTATTTCAGTATGTGTTGAATGGTTAGTTTTAGCTGTGGAGTAAATTTTTCCATGAATAGTTCACATATCCAAATTAGAATTTCAGGGATTGATGGGAATCATTGTTTCTCTGTTCCTGTCAAATCCCATGGAAACATATACTATTTAGAGGACAGATATCCTGCGAGATAGTGAGTTACATCAACTAGGGACAATGCCGACCTCATAAACAATATCCATGCGAGTGGCAGTTAGTCATTATTATTATTATTATTATTATTATTATTATTATTATTATTATTATTATTATTATTATCATACCTAAATCAAATTACGTCTCAGAATGCAATGCTCATATCTATTCGAAGGAAATTCCCTTGTTTTTGTTGTTGTTGTTTTAGAATGCTTGTCCCGCACGGCCAGGCACGGGCTCATGCACACTTGCAGCCCATATGTGTTTTATTTTTTATTTTTTTTTTATTTAGGTTTGCAGGTAATTTAGGTTATGGGATAATATGCATCTTTTATTTGTAGGTGGTTAGAGATAGGATGTGGGTTAAGGATGATCAAGGGCTTTCTTTTCTTGTTTTAGAGGCGACCCAGCCTCTTTTTAGTCAAAAGAAAGGAAGAAGTTGACGGAGGGGAGGAGGGCTCCTCCCCCCAAAAGAGCCCACTAGCTTCTGTTGTTTAGTTGGAGAGAGAGGTACAACAGTAAGTTCCGATGAGTAGAAGGGTTCGGGAAGGAGTTAGGAAAAGTTTAGTTAGAGATAATGTTAAAGAAGAAGTAAAAAACTTCCTTAGTAGCGTGAACTTATGTTTTTAAGATGAGCCATAGTATAAATTTTCAGCTGAGTAGGAGAGTGCTGAAAATGATTAATTGGTTAGCGCCAATGGGTAGCAGAGAAAGGGTAGAAAAAACATTCCTGTACCTGAAAATACCAGAACAAAAATAAAACTAAAATTTTGATTATTTATTGTGCTCATTGAGACGTCTACCTGCGTTTAGGTTTGATGTTTAGTTGTGAGATTGCAAGTGGGAGAAAAACTAATGAGTAGTTAAGCTAAGTTTAAGTTTGGTTTCTTAAGTTTAAACTGGTGCTGCTATTACGTCGTATAGGGGGAGGGTAGCTGCGGAGAAAGGTTGGGAATATATCAATATTAGCAATAATGTGTTTCACGATAGCTGACGTAGTTTCAGGAATGTTGGGGTTGGAATTCTGTCTTAGTAGGCTCGTTTCTTGACAATATAATAGATAGTATTACAAAAGCTTGCCAGTTAGTTTTTGACAATTGTTGCAAGGTTTTCCGGTCACAGTTGCGCTATTGAGTCCACTTCGTTATCACTGTATATATATATATATATATATATATATATATATATATATATATATATATATATATATATATATATATATATATATATATATATATTTCTAAGCTAACAAGTTCGTGAATTTCGCATTTTGTCTTACTCCACGTGCACATGGTGGAGACCTGTCCGGAAACCCATCTCCAACCAGACAAAGTCTGCCTACCCTGCCAAGATGTTGTCTAAATGGCAGAGCTAGGTCCCATATTCATGTATACTCTCTGAATGTTCCTGTATGAAAGGTGTATCGTAGTTGACAACCAACTACATAAAACTTAAAAGCATTTTATGTAAAACTTCAGCAAAATTCTGTGCAATCAGGACGGTTGTTACATAAGACTGGAGTAACCACGCTGGTCCCTGATAGCATGACGTGGTGTATATTAACCACATGATTTGAAAAAAAATTAAATCAAGGTAGGGTCATAAATTTCTGTATATTGCTTCTGACAGCTCCCTTCAGGCATAATTGCCAACTTTTTTTTTCTATCCGATATTGTCCACGCATATATACCGGTGTACTGTTCTTTCTAACAGACCTACTGATTACATCAGTCATAACGTGGCTATGAATATGATTACAATGTGCGTAAACGTCTCCCTGTTGGTCCTTAATGATGGCCTAATTTCTGGATAAAGAGGCTAAGCCCATGTTCTGCCCCTACAAAACCTGCGTTTCTAAGGCCGTATGGTTGGGACGTCTTAGGACTTACCTAGACCATTTCCAGATAATCGTTAGCTTACACCGTCTATCTAAACAGACCCAAAAACAGTCTGTCCTCACTTCACTCCGCATTCTCTACAGATATAAACATAATAAAACATTAAATTGCATTATAGCGCACCGTGCCGGTTGACCCTACATTATAGCGCACCGTGCCGGTTGACGCCAGGTTTATTTTTCCAATGAATCATACTTTTAGAAAACAATATATATGTAACATCACATATTCTAATAACTTCTACAAACTTCTGTACTGATATAGCAGTGCATATTTAAAACAAAATGAACAAACTTTCAAATTAACATATAAGCCTCCTCTGCCGCCCAGGAAAAACCATAGATAAAAAACAAAATCTCAAGTTTTGAAAAAACTATGGAAACCTGTGTATCCACGGCACTAATGCAGAGTAAGCCAAATTTGAGTGGTGGGACCTCACTCTTGTGCTACTAATAAATAATAATGATAATATTAATAATAAATTCGACTTGCTCTGGCTAGCGTGCGCTAGAAAGTGACCACTTACTAAATACCTCTTCAAACATCGAATACGTTTCACCCAACACTAAATTCTCATTGGCCACTGCCTTCATAACAACTGAACTTAAGTAACAAGACACTTAAGATCAGCTTACATGTTGTTAGGACAATTATTTTCCGCTATACTTCGTAACGCGAAAAAATTCTAGTCCTCACTTCACTCCGCATTCTCTACAGGTATAAACATAATAAAACATTAAATTGCATTATAGCGCACCGTGCCGGTTGACCCTAGATAACACCAAAGGAAGGGAGAGAAGGAAAGAAATGGAGAGAGAAATAAATGTTCCGATTGAATGATTTACACATTTAACCTCTTTTTAAAGCCTTTGACAAACATGTTTACTTGAAACAGATTACCAACACTCATGTCTATGAAGACACCTATCATTGACGTTATCGTTTGCAATGTTTGAACTTGTAGCCACAGTTTTAACAAAAAATTCTGTTTGGTTACATTACAGGAGCTTTTATAAAACTTCTTAAAGATAAATCGATCAAAGGACAAAATCATTCCAGCTTCCTCTGTATCATGCAAAATACATCAAATATGGAAAAGCATTTGTGACAACTTCCGATATCAAAAACTTCACAGTATTGGTGATTTTTCATTTTTTTTTTCTGTTCAACTAAGAAATCTTCAAATTACAATAAACTTAATTCCCCAAATCTCAGATAAGAAAACTTTAATGATCTATCAAAATAATAAATAAGTTTTTCAATATAGGAAAATATAAACCGCGCAGATTCTGCAACACCTGATTATCAAAAATATCCTTTGTATGCACCGATCTACCAGCTTAATGTTTCACAGGTGCTTGCAAAGATTTAACAAGTGAATCTTCCGTTGCATCTATGTAACCCCTCATTTCATGCATGCGCGTTATGGCATAAATGGCTTGATCACTGGAGATTACTAAAGCACCGGAATCTAATAAAAGCGTGATAAATGGCATTTCGCTTTGCTCGTGACCATTATTAAGTTTCTCTTTGTTGAAAGACAAGTTTGTAGGCCTTGTCGGTGCTGTCATTCATCGATGATAGAAGATGCCCATGACAACTGAAGTCCCCCAATTTCCTGTCCAAATTAGATGCCCCCGTCAAAGACGACTGCTGGCATTTCATTGCATTCACGATCCTGGAAAGCAGATTCCAAAAATAAATCATTGTACATATATGCTTATAATTTCAAAAAAACTTTACCTTCTATATCAAAGTTGTTTCAGCGAAAAATTTCCCATTTTTTTTTTTTTTTTTTTTTCTTTGCCGTGTGTAATAAACCTTTTGTTACGTAAACACTAAAAGTTCAACAATAAAGTTTCCCTCGATAATATCAAAAGTCAAGATGGAGAGGACTTTCACTCTGGAATATTCTACTTAAGTGAAGAATTTTTACCTCCATTTTATTAATAACCTTTGGTATAGAGCACCAAACCTTGAGTTAAAACATCAATTCCCTCTGTACCGGGACACCAATATTAGAGATTAAAAACCTCAACATATTTTTAAAAGTGGCAAAACAGTCGAAAGAATGAATAACTCTCACAAGTCCATAACACTGAAAAATATAAGCAAGAATTGACCATTCATCCATGTTAGTTGACAACACTTAAAAAAAATCCGCTCTTTTGTACTCTTTCTGGGCTAACATACAATGATGACCTGAACAGTGTATTCAGTACAAGTTTAAATTCTTTGGTTTTCTATGATTTCTAAATCTGGCTTTTTGCTACCTACTTGCACCAAAATCGAAAAATTTTTGTTATTTGGAACAACGTTCAAACATTGTCAAAGTACTTTACATAATTCTGTCGACTGCCTCCTGCTCCTTCATGTTTAATTTTTAAGATTCATTTTCTGTCCAGTTTCCAACCACACTTTTCATGATAAAAAAAAGAAATCGCTGTATTCATCGCTAAAAACTTCAAAATTACTCCAAACCTACTACTGAGGTGTCACAACTTATAAATTTCCCAACACCAGAGGCGTCACAATATAACTATTAAATCCGAGGAGTCACAATATAGCGGTAAATTTCCTTTGTCTGAAGCGTCGCAATATAGCGGTAAATTTCCTATGAGGCGTCGCAATATATTGATAAGCTTGCCTACATCCGAGGCTTCGCAATGTGATAAACTGCCTACATCTGATGCGTCACAATATAGTAATAAACTGCCTACATCTTAGGCGTCACAATATAGTGCTAAACTGCCTACATCTGAGGCGTCACAATATAGTGCTAAACTGCCTACATCTGAGGCATCACAATATAGTGCTAAGCTGCCTACATCTGAGGCGTCACAATATAGTGATAAACTGCCTACATCTTAGGCGTCACAATATAGTGATAAACTGCCTACACCTTAGGCGTCACAATATAGTGATAAACTGCCTACATCTTAGGCGTCACAATATAGTGATAAACTGCCTACATCTTAGGCGTCACAATATAGTGATAAACTGCCTACATCTTAGGCATCACAATGAAGTAATAGGTTAAATAAGTCTGATGCAAGTATATAGTTAAAGTAACGACCAAAATAAAAAGAATGAATTTCTGCGTCAAAACGTGATCTCAAGTAGAGCATCTGATATTTCTCCATTAAGTTCTCAACTAGCTTTGCTCAATATGTAAAAATACAGAAATACTTTACCGTTTTCATTTTCACAATACCTCTCACGACAAATTTCGTGGAAATTATGTAACAGACAATTCTGTCCAAAAGATATTCGTTAAAAAAAGTTTTTGTTAATTCAGAAGGTTTGGAATCTAAACAATGTCTTTAACGACATAGTTTATCCTTATACTGTAGTTACGAAATTTGCCTAAAGTATTCGTCCACTGTAAACCTTTCAAAATA
>NC_090734.1:92821987-92831987 GCF_036898095.1 Palaemon carinicauda
ACATAAGTCAAGAAAGACCATGGTACAGAAAATATGACACTACCAAAGACAAGAGAATCTTGATTCTGTTTAGGAGTGTCCTTCTCATAGAAGAGCTGCTTGCAAATGTTGAAAAATGTCTTCTACCCTTGCCAAGAGGAAAATAGCCACTGAACAATTACAGTGCAATAGTTAACCCCTTTAGTGGAGAAGAATCGTTTAGCATTCTCGGTGTTTTCAGTTGTATGAAGACTGAGGAGATTAGGGAAAGAAAAGGCCAGACTATTTGGTGTATATGTAGGCAAAAGAAGAATGAGACGTAACAGGAACGAAAAATCTAATGTAGTACTGTTCAGCTAGTCAAAGACCCCTATAAAAATAGTGGTAGTAATATAACCGGTGGCTGGTGTCCTAGCGAACCGACTACTTACAAATTATTGATACATAAAACTACCTTATGGTAACCACGTATATTTAATCCATGAAATGGTGTTTGTTTGGTAGGTAGGTCAAGTTTGTTTATTTAATAAATATCTTTCTCCGATTTGTATCACAAGAATGTAAAATTCATTCCTTGAATTACTCCTTTGTGGTATTCAAGATGTCTAACATCTATTATCCTCTGATTTGACATAATTTGTATTACTGTTCAATTAAGAATTTGGACAGTGATAATTAAAAGTTAAGCAAAACTTTTGATGAATAAAGTTTTTGTTGTTTATCAATACTATAAAGATAAGGATTTTTTCCCTCTTCAGACATGACCAGATAATAGGTAAATGGTATGTATAGATTATTGTATATTTTGTCAAGGTAGCTTTCCTTACTCAGACCTTGGTCTTGAAACATTCTATTTTTTCTTAGACACTAATGAAAATAATGATAAAAATAGTAATAAACCACCTATCCTAATGTTATATAATGGTCAATGTGTTTTAAATATCCATCCTTAGGCAACGTGTAGTTCCTGCTGTTGCAATGAAACTATCCAAGATTCACCCATAGTTTATCATTAGTTTGAAGTAAGCAATTTGTGACGAATAACTCTCATTGTTCTTGCATTGTATGTCTATTCATTATAGAATACCTGCAGTTTCTCTTTACTAATATATATATATATATATATATATATATATATATATATATATATATATATATATATATATATATATATATATATATATTTCTAAGTCTTACTCCACGTCCACATGGTGGAGACCTGTCCGGAAACCCATCTCTAACCAGACAAAGTCTGCCTACCCTGCCAAGATGTTGTCTAAACGGCAGAGCTAAGTCCCATATTCATATATACTCTCTGTATGTTCCTGTATCAAAGGTGTATCGTAGTTGACAACCAACTACATAAAACTTAAGAGCATTTTATGTAAAACTTCAGCAAAATTCTGTGCAATCAGGACGGTTGTTACATAAGACTGGAGTAACCACGCTGGTCCCCGGTAGCATGATGTGGTGTATATTAACCACATGATTCGAGAAAAATGAAATCAAAGTACGGTCATAAATTTCTGTATATTGCTTCTGACAGCTCCCTTCAGGCATAATTGCCAACTTTTTTTTCTGTCCGATATTGTCCACGCATATATACCGGTGTACTGTTCTTTCTAACAGACCTACTGATTACATCAGTCATAACGTGGCTATGAAAATGATTACAATGTGCGTAAACGTATCCCTGTTGGTCCTTAATGGTGGCCTAATTTCTGGATAAAGAATGAATGAATGATTTAAAGTTTTCAGGCATCCAAGAGGCTAAGCCCAGGCTCTGCCCCTACAAAACCTGCGTTTCTAAGGCCGTATGTCTTGGGACATCTTAGGACTTACCAAGACCATTTCCAGATAATCGTTAGCTTACACCGTCTATCTAAACAGACCCAAAAACAGTCTTTGCCAACCACCTGGCTTTAGGTAGGAATGTGGGAGCTATAAAAAGGCAGTAATATCTAGACCATTTTCATTCCCGGTTCTCCAACAACCTTCTGATCACCATAATGAAATTGATCTTGGGGTATTTCAATTTTGTAGGCTCCATTAAGTTATTTCTTAACTCAAGTCATAAGAAAAGTCGATTGGGACGTATGGATGCTAAACCACGATTTTTAACAACTAGCTGCTTGCACAAGAACCTACAACTTTATATGAGAATTTTGAAACTTTCTTTTCATCATTATACCAAAGACTTGTAAGGCTATATATGAAGTTTGGATGTTGATTAATGAAAATATTAATAGCTGCTCCTACATCCAGGACATCTGTATCTTGTAGCCTGTTATGTGGAATTCGCAATCAAAGAGGACCACCCTCTGCTGAAAATGTTTCGGTTTGTGGGCTTTTCAGGAAATGATACAACTTTTTGGTAACTGGTATTTATATGATTGACGACCTCATATGAAGGACAATGAATTTGATGTCACCTAGATCTTTGCTATAATATAGTAATAACCTTTTTTTATACTAGGTTATTTTTGCAAATGAAGATGCCTATGTATCTTATGTTCGAACATAGTATTTATCTGAACACTTAGGCAAATTATGAAATGCAGCACACTTTATCGTTTTTGTTGTTGTTGTTGCCATTGTTGATGTTGTTGTTGTTATCCTATATTAATCATGGTGTATGTAATAGTACAGACCTTTCACTAGAGATTTTGTAACAATTGATTGTTAGAAAATTATTTTTTCATTAAATTCTGGTATCATGTTCATAATTTGTATTTTGTATTCAGAAGGAATAATCCTTGTCCAGATTGCTATCGGAGTCCATAGATGTATCACTTTTTCTTATGTTTGTACAGGTATGCAGCTTACACTTTTTTTGTGAATGGGAGTCCACTAATGAGGCAAGTACAGTTTGGAAGCAGACAAATTTTCACACATTTTCACGAGATGAACTCTAAGAGGACTTGAGGTGTAGGAGAGCCTATTAACCATTGTACTTCAAACATATCCCTGTATTGTGTGCTCAAACTATGGCCATATTGTGGAAGTAACACATCTGTAAAGGGACCAAACTGCGAAACCAGACAGCACTCTGGTAGTTGGCTCTGAATTTACTTATCCTTTTTTTGTTTTCCAGAGCTAGTAGCGAAGTTCTTTTACACAACTGATGTTTTTCTGGGCTGCATATTGATTGAATGCGAACTCCTGGATTTCATTAAATAACTTGTCAGGTTTATGTTAATGTTCACCAGGTGTAGTAAATGCCTTCTGGAAATTATGGTTCCCTGGCAGGAGGTTGAATCCTATTATTTTTTTTTTTTTTTTTTTTTTTTTTTTTTTTTTTTTATCAGCAAAAGCACTGACTGAGTCCCAGCTTGGGAGCACATGGAGACCTATTAAGGCATTGCATAAATCATGACCCAGGCTTGTAGCAAGTTTGTTGATACTGATCAATCCTGATAGTTTTATATTCTACATATCATGTGCATTTGGCAACCAACGTTTTTTGCAAAAGATAAGAGATATGATCATGATATGTGTGCCCTCTGTAATCAGTAAGACTGACTTGTATCCAGGCTCAGCTGAGTGGTGAATATGTAACAACATGCGTGTGTCGGCTTCTTCATACATACATTTCAATTCACCAACTTCTGACACTGTATTATATACTATATTGAATCATCGTTTCGAGTTGTAGTGACCTCAGATCCTTTGCGTTCTGTCAAATATGTGGTCAAAAATATCTGTAACACTTCTAGTGTGTTAACACATTGCTCATCAAGCTCATCTGGTTGGAGGGGCTATGGTTGTTCTTGTTGCTCTTCCCTAATGATATTTCTAAGAAAAACACTGCAGATTTGGTTATTGCATGTTCCATACTCTGATTATGAGATGAATATAGGTAAAGCTTTTCTCTGTCATGTTTTCCCCAGAAAGTTACTCGAAAGTCATACTGTCTGGTATGACTAGGAGTGTGTTATTATTTTCATAGACTATCTTTATTTACGTTCAAGTTCTGTTTCAAGTCTGCGTCAAAGGTGCTTCTTTGTATGTATGTTGATATCAGTTACTCCGTCAGCGTACATAGATAACATAAGCTTCTCTGTTAAGTTTGTCATATAAGGTAATTTGTGCTTGGTGATCAATTTTTGTCTGATGCAGTCAAAAAACTGTTGGCAAGCATATGACTCCCATAGAGTGTATGCTTCTTCTATATTGCCTTGATGGTCCTTACTGATGAGAAGCTGTTCTGATCTTTGTCTCGTGTATTCTCAATAGCATGATCTTTGATAGTGTGCTTCAGTGGCTACCAATTCACCTGAGGTGAGGGCAAGGATTCATTCATTAGTTTTTTCTGTCTCTCAGACCGTTTTTTATTCAAATATTTGTAGACAGTTTCCCGTAATGTTTTGTGTTTTTTAAGGTATATGAAGTGTTTGTCACAAAATGTATATTTCGTAGAATAAGTTTGCAATTTACTGGTCTGAAAGCCAATATCTGTCGGTGTTATAAGAGTCATAATCATTTTCCTAAAACTTCCAGAGCAATATTTGTAAGAAAATAATATAACTTCAGAAGTAAAATAGTTGCCTTTGATATGGTAATTCTGAGCCCCCTTTTATTATAAAAGAGAATAATATTAAATGAGGAATTCAGATTCGTCACAGCCACTGAGTCACTCTTATTGTCGGTATTTATTCATATTTTTAGGTTTTGTTTCGGGGAAATGTTAAAAGTAGTTATACTAGTTGCAAATCAGGACGGATACTGTTCATAAGAGCTGCATTGTCCCTCGTTGATGTTGCTCACTGTCATTCAGTTGACTGTAATATGGCTACATGTAAGAGCATATTTAAGAAAGCTACATGATAGCTGTATCTTTTTAATTGTATATATTACCATGGAATTTTACAGAAACAGAAGAAATTTGATTCCAAACAATCCCTGAAATTTTATTTTAGATATGTGAATTATTCTTGGAACAATTTACTTCAACGATAGAAATTACATAATTAAGCGTCAGCTGTGGTTTTTCTATTGAAGATATCAACATGAAAACGGGTATGGACAAAGTACATATCCATCCCAGTAATCCTTGGAAAACAAATTTACAAATGTAGAGTATTCGACGATTAATTTACAGCGCCGCCGGAAATTAGCCTCCCGCAGATATCGAAAAAGATGGCCACTGTGACTATTTTATGGCATATTTCAATAAGAGAATTGGTATGAATGTAGTTTAAATAACACATAAAAATCTGAGAAAGTCATCTGGATATCAGTAAAATTTTAGAAGTTCCTTGCTCCTCCCTGAATTTTCAGCTTAGAATCCTCACTTTCAAAAAGGTATAGGCATGAAACTGGCAGAAATAATGCACATATATATATATATATATATATATATATATATATATATATATATATATATATATATATATATATATATATATATATATATATATATATATATATATTCAAATAAGCCATATATATTTTTGATACATTAATGTCTGGATTCTCTTAACGACCTCGGGATCAGAGCCCCAGGCGAAATCACACAAAGACAAGAGCTTGGCTCCGGCCGGGAATCGAACCCTGGTCGGCAAGCTTGTACAGACAGTGACTAACCCACTTGGCCAAGTGGGTTAGTCACTGTCTGTACAAGCTTGCCGCCCAGGGTTCGATTCCCGGCCGGAGCCAAGCTCTTGTCTTTGTGTGATTTCGCCTGGGGCTCTGATCCCGAGGTCGTTAAGAGAATCCAGACATTAATGTATCAAAAATATATATGACTTATTTGAATATGAAAAACACGTAAAAATGTGCAAAATTTATCATATATATATATATATATATATATATATATATATATATATATATATATATATATATATATATATATATATATTTTTATATATATATATATATATATATATATATATATATATATATATATATATATATATATTTATATATATATATATATATATATATATATATATATATATATATATATATATATATATATATATATATATATGTGTGTGTGTGTGTGTGTGTGTGTGTATACTGTTTGTTTATATATATATATATATATATATATATATATATATGTATATATATATATATATATATATATATTTATATATATATATATATATAAATATATATATATATATATATATATATATATATATATATATATATATATGTATGTATATATATATATATATATATATATATATATATATATATATATATATATATATATATATATATATATATATTAACACGGTCAAAGGCAGCACTGAAATCAAGGCCAATCATACGAACTCCTTGACCATTGGAGATTGTAAGGAGGGCATCACATGCTCCTTTACAAAAAAAAAATTGCAAACTAGGGTATAGATGATTATCTTCAGCAAACCTATTAAGACTTTTTGTCAGAAGACCCTCAATAACTTTAGATATATGGGAGTTATGAAAATTGGGCGGTAATCAGTGGGACATGAGGTACCACAAACACATTTACATAGAGGAGTAACATTACCAATTTTCCAACAAGTCCTAAAAGCTCCTCTTCTTGCTAACTTGCGCAAAATAACAGGTAACTTTGGAGCTAAGAAATCTGCTGTGTTTATACACAACAATAGAAAAATACCATTTGGGTCTACAACTCCATAAGCATCAAGGTCCATCAACATAACTTTAATTTCACTAGATTGAAAAGCTAAACTAGTTAGTTTAGCATCAGGAATACATGACTGAGGAAGTTCAAGATTTTCATTAATCTGTTTACTGTCAAAAGCAGCAGCCAAAAGGGTTGCCTTTTCCTTTGGACAGTGAGTGACTGAGCCATCTGGTTCAAGTAAAGGAGGAACTGTTGCATCTACAATAAAGAGTGCAGATTTAAGGGTAGACCACCATTTATGTTCCTGAGTTGTACCAGAAAGGGTTTCTTTTGTGATTAAATTTTAATTCTTTTCAATTGATGCATAAATTCTCTGAGCAAAAGTTCGAAGATGAGTATAGTTATTCCAGGTCAAATCTGATCTGTTACCCTTTCAAAGATGAAAGGCCTCCTGCTTCACCAAATAAACACGTCTACAATCATCATTGAACCATGGTTTGTCCTTCACTCGGTACCTTAGTACACGAGAAGGGATACGCCTATCAATTGTGTTGACTATATTTTCATTGAAAGGGACAACAGGATCTACACTACTATATAATTGTGACCAATTCAAGCACAAAAGATCATGCAAAATCCCATTCCAGTGTGTTTGGGATTTCATATATATTTTACAAGAGTATGATATATCGGGGATAGGGTGCTCAGTCTCCACTACTAATGAAATCAATTCATGATGAGATGTCCTGACTGGAGAACCAACCTTACTAGTTATAACGCCAGGGGAGTCAATGTATACGAGGTCCAAGAAATTACCAGAAATGTGGGTAGCTACATTTATGATTTGCTTGCAGCCTGATTGAAAGTCAAAGTCTAAAGCTCTTAAGCCATGGTGATCGGAAGGAGAGATAGAACTTAACCACTCCCTATGGAGAGCATTAAAATCACCAACAAAGACAAAAGAAGCCTTTTTTATCATCTTCTTGTATCTTAGCCATAATGGTAAGAAGACAATCGAAGATAGAATCATCCATGTCTGGATTCCGGTAGATCGAACACAAATAAAAGTTGTTATGCCTGCCAAAAAACTTTTATTACCTGAATCTCATGACATCCATATTGATAGCAGAACTTATGAGAAGTAGGGTACTCAGTCTTAATATATACAGACATTCCCCTGGCCCTAGGGATGGCATCACGTTTTAACATTACTCGAGTGATCTCTCATAGTTTCATTTTTAATTCTCTCCTGCCATTTACCTCCCAATATCCGTCTGAGGATTCTATTCTGAAATCAACTAGATCTTTTGGAGATTTGTTTCATTTTCATATTATGACTCATGTAATAAAGAAACACCGATCTCACTAAACTGATATAGTCTTATTTTTATATGTGATTTCAGGCGATCTGATTTCCAAATTTTGTTTAACTTAGCCATTGTCTGATTTGCTTTTTCAATCTTTTACTAAATTCTAATTCTGAAGAATCTGTATGGCTGACCATTGTTCCTAAATGCTCAAATGATTCTACTTGATTAATCCTTTCTCGTTCCAATGATATTTCCTCTTCTATTGCATACCCCATTCCTATAATCTCTGTCTTTCTTCTATTTATCCTTAGCCTAACCTTGTGTGATACTCCATGCATTCTGGTAAGGAGGCATTGCAAATATTGTGGGGTTCTGCTAACAGAAACAGCCTTATCAGTATACTCTAGGTTTGCTAAATACATATCATCAATCCAGTCCTATCCTTCTCCACCATCATTGACTGTTCTGCAAATTACAAAGTCCATGAGGAGAATAAACAGCACAGGTGACAACACATTCCCTTTGAGTAGCCTGTTGCAGTGGCGTAGCTATGGGTAGGCATGAGTGGGCATGTGCCCACCCATGAGAATCCTGTGCCCAGACAGGTGCCAACCCACTGGCCACGGCCTCACTAAGGCATTTCCATTTACGAAATATGTTCACATATGATAAATGTTTTCCCCAGTAGGAATATGCCTCATAATTTAAAAGCTTTGAAAAGTGATAGAATAATATTCATAGTGTAGTAAAGTGTTATCAGTTGTGCATATATCTCATTGCAATACGTTTGCTTTTTAGGGATGGATATTCAATTTCGTTTTGCGTGATTGTTTTTATCTCCGAAATGATGAAGAAATGCTAGTGAATATTTACACATGAATTCTTACAACAATAAAATATTTTACATTTGTGTAAATATATGTGTATATGTATTTAAACACACATATATACAGTATATATATATATATATATATAATATATATATATATATATATATATATATATACATATATATATATATATATATATATATATATATATATATATATATATATATATATATATATATATATATATATATATATATATATATATCAGTCGGAGATGGTGGGGAAGGTGATGGGGAATTAGCAGACCTAAGGCATGCTGATGGCGCTGTCCCTATTATCAGAACACCATAGGATTTACGATGGTCGCTTACCAAAATGCATGAAATATCACACGATGTTGGGTTCAAGATAAGGAGAAGAAAGACAAATATGATGAGAACGGAATATGCAATGGAAGATGAAATATTATTGGAAGGAGAAAGGATTAATGTGGTAGAATTATTCAAGTATTTAGGAACCATGATCTTCAATCCAGGGTCTTTAGAATTAGAGTTTAGTGCAAGATTGAAAAATCAGACAATGGCTAAGCTGAGTAAAATTGGGAAATCAAATCGCCTGAAATTTCATATAAAAATCATACTATACATCAGTTTAGTGAGATCCGTGTTACTGTACAGACATGAGTTCTGATATAACAATGAAACAATCTCCAATAGATTTAGTAGATTTGAGAACAAAGCCATCCGAAGGATATTGGGAGTTAAATGGCCGGACAGGACTAGAAATAAAACTATGAGATATTACTCGAGTGCCATATGTGGATGAGATAATGACTAGTGGTAGATGTTGAGATTTGGTCATGCTCTCCACGCTCCCCAAGAGAGATTAGTTTACCAAAGGTTTAGCTGGGCTTCACAGGGCAAGAGAAAAGTTGGAAGACCCAGGCCTACATGGCTAAGGAATATGAACCGTAAAGGAGATGATGAATGGAAAAGGACTGAAGTAAAAGCTCAAGAGAGAGACGATTGGTGAAACCTAACCGAGGCTCTTTGCGTAAATAGGTGTAGGAGTAGAGAATATATATATATATATATATATATATATATATATATATATATATATATATATATATATATATATATATATATATATATATATATATATATATATATATAATTATATATATATATATATATATATATATATATATATATATATATATATATAATCATATATATATATATATATATATATATATATATATATATATATATATATATATATATAGGTACAGT
>NC_090734.1:92849487-92861254 GCF_036898095.1 Palaemon carinicauda
TTCATCCCCCCACCATCAAGAGTGAGATTCGTTACTCCTTTATCCTGGTATCCATTTACCTTCTAAACCTTGCTTTTATTTTCCAAATACATTTTAAATTTTTACCCATGCATACACCTAAAAACGTTTCTCACTAGCATCCCTCTTAATAGTAGTACGTTGGTCAGGGCACCAGCCACTCGTTGATATACTACCAGTAGAGAGATATTGAGTCCTTTGACTGGCTAGACAGTACTACTTAGGATCCTCTCTTTGGTTAAAGTTAATTTTCCCTTTGCCTACACATGCACCAAATAGTCTGGCATATTCTTTAAACATTCTCTTCGGTCCTCATAAACATGGCAATACTATGATTACCTAAAATAGAAAATATTCACTCAAGGGGTTAACTATTACCCTACAATTGGACTTTTTGTTCTTGGTAAGGGTAGAAGAGACTCTTTAGCTATGGTAAAGTAGCTCTTCTAGGAAAAGGACACTCGAAACTCAAAATATTGTTCTCTAAGTCTATGGTAGTCCCATAGCCTCTGTTCCTTGGTCTTCCACTGTCTTCGGTTAGAGTTCTCTTGCTTGAGGATTCACTCTCTTTCTCTTGTTTTGTTGAGGTTTTTGCAGTTTATATAAAAAAATATTTATTTAAATGTTACTGTTCTTAAAATATTTAATTTTTCCTTGTTCTCTTCCCCGAACCTGTACGCGCTGCCATACCCGATGTCGATGGTTTACCCAAAAGGGACTTGAAGACCAAGGCCAAATCCCTTATGAACAGCGACTTCACGCCCTTCAAGACCTCCAACAACGCCTCCACTCCTGAAAAAGAGGACACTGATTCAACATCAACCTAGGCTGACGTGAATGCCGTAGGACACACACGTCTACTCCGTGACGTGCCGGAGCAGCGACAAAGCCACCCATCACCCACCACTCGCTACCGCCCCAACCAACGACTTCTACAACCACTTACTGCTGCCTATCGGCCGCAGTTTTGCTACTACCAATCCATATTCGGGGCTGCCGCAAAGAAATGTGCCAAGTATTGTCAGTGGCAAAAAAACATATAAGTAGGCCATCGCCCGTGGCGGTGGCGTTCTCATGTTTCTAATATTTTCTTTTTACATGATGCGGGAACGGTCGTGCAATTTTGTTGGTAGACACGGGCGCTTGTCCTTCTCTGTAGCCAAGGTAACTCTTCAGGACACAACGTAGTCTGTCTAAGTCTGCCGATGTCCACCTGGTAGCTGGCAATGGATCTCCGATATCCACTTACTGTTAGGAAAACTTCACATTTTTGGTTGGAAACGGCAAATTTAATTGGAAATTTCTCGATTGGTCAACACAGACGCGTACTTGCGGAAAACTCTTCAACGCGCCCCCTCCAACTTCACTTTCCAAATCAGCTCACCAATGGATGCCTACCCCCACCTCGTCCCGGCGTACCCAGATGTTTTCTGTCCAGAACTTCGCCAAATGCCCATGGCTCTTGCCAAACATGATATTTATCACCGTATCAAGACGATGGGACCCCTAGTCTTCACCAAATTCAGACTTCTGGTACCGGATCAATTGGCAGCCACCAAATGGACGTTCGCCAAATGGAAGAAATGGGCGTTTGCCGAAAGGCTTCCAGCCCATGGTCGTCACCCTTACACATCGTCCTCAAGAAAGACGGCTCCCTCTGTTCCTGTGGGGATTATAGGCGATTGAACAAGCAAACAGAACCGGATCACTACCCCCTCTGAAAAATCGCCTATGTGACCTCCTACCTGCACAAAGCAAAGGTTTTCTCCAAGTTCAACCCTCTGAAGGGGTAATATCAGGTGCCTATGAACCCAGAAGACACACCCAATAACGCCCTCACCACTCCCTTCAGTATATACACCTTCAATTACTCCTGTTTTGGCTTTTGTAATGCTGGGGCCACTTTTCAACGTGTCATGCATGGTATCTTAGGGGACCTCCCCTTCTGTGAATGTTACTTGGACGACATACTTGTGTCCTTTTCCTCAAAAGAGTAACACCTCCGTCACCTTCGCATCGTGCTCGACCCCCTACAACGACAAGTGTATAATTGGCGCCAACAAAAGGTCATTCTTAGGGCTCTGCATCACTCCTGAAGGAGTCCCTCCCCTCCCTGAGAAGGTAGCAGCCATTTAGAACTTCCCCACGCCCTTAACCGTCAAAGCACTGTAGGAAGTCTTGGGCATTATCAACAATTTTATCCATTTTCTGCCACCCATTGCCGCCACTCTTGGTCCCCTCTACGCCTCCCTCAAGGGAAGCCAAAACACCTGAATTGGGGTCCCCTTCAAGAAGTGGCCTTCTGCAATGCAGAGAATGCCCTAACAACCACTGTTGCTCTCACTTTTCCCGTCCCACATGCCCCTCTCCTTCTCTCCATCGATGCCAGCGACGTTGCTATAGGTACAGTACTCGAACAGGTGGTCAATGGCTCACCACGCCTATTGGCCTTCTTCAGCAGAAAACTGTCCAAGGCAGAATCGGGTTATTCTACTATCAGTCACGAATTGCTGGCAGTTCACTTGGCTGTCCATCACTTTTGCCCTCTCTGAGATGGTATAGCCCTTCGTCATTTACACAGACCACAAGCCTCTGGTGCACGCCTTCACTTGACAGTCTGATGCCTAGTCTACCTGTCAACGCTGACATCTCTCATCTGTGGCTGAATACAATTGCACCCTTCAATACGTCCCTGGGAAAATGAATCCGGTTGCCGATGCTCTGTCAAGAAACATGTTGGCTGCCATTCAACTGGGATTGGATTACAATGCCTTGGCTGAAGTCCAACGACAGGATCCAGAGTATCAAGCATGTAGGACATTCTGCACACCCCTCCATTGGGAAGACCTCCCCCTCGATGACTCCAACACTACCCTCCTCTGTGACGTCAGTACTGGAAGACAGCGAATGTGGATTCCTATTCCCATGCCCTGATAGGTGTTTCATTTCATTCATGGCCCTTTCACATCCCTCGCGCCGTACTACTGTACAGCTGCTAAAGACGAAATTCATTTACCACGGCATTACTAAGGATGTACTTCTTGCCAAACTTCCAAAGTACATGGGCACAGAGATTCCGGGGTAGGCACATTTTCTCAAACTCAGTGACGTTTTGCCCACATTCACGTCGACGTTGTCGGGTCCTACCGACATCCAAGGACATCGCTACCTGTTTACCGTCATCGACTGCTCCATTCGTTGCCCTGAAGCCATTCCCATGGGACACTGCAACGTCTGCCTCATGTACATCTGCCTTACTCTCAGGGTGAATGGCAAGATTTGGTATCCCTGAGCATATTACTTTTGACAGAGGTACCCGTTTCTCCTCTCAATTGTGGACATCATTAGCGAATCTCCTGGAATCGCTATACATCAGACAATTGCCTACAACTCCACTGCCAATGGAATGGTTGAACGTTTTTATTGCACCCTCAAATCAACTTTTTATACCCGGCTGCAAGGATTCTAACTAGTTTACTCAGCTTCCTTGGGTCCTTCTGGGACTAAGGACCATTCCTAAGGATACCCTGGACATCTTGGCAGCTGAAATGGTGTATGGCGAACCGTTGCTCATCCCTGCCGAATTTTTTCCTTCCCCGCCTTCTCCAATGATCTCCAGCGCATACGTCAGATCTAGGGAAAATTTACTCCATGCTGCCAGACTTAAAAAACCCCAACAAAGCCTCACATACAGACAGACTATCACTCTGCACTGCACGTCTTCCTTAATGCCACCTTACATGGGCCCTTTACTTGTGATCCGACACAATCCAAAAAGCATTCCTACTAAACATTCGTGGCAAAGAAAACTGGGTCTCCATTGTTCATCTAAAAGCTGCTTATCTCCTGCCCCTGCCAGATGACCCACCTACAGTTTGCCTCCGAAGATCAGGGTGCCCTTTTCAACATATACAGTATGTCATTTTTAAGGTGGGAGCCATGTACCACCTGTGTGTCACACGATCGTACATAGTCACAACATTTTTCTTTTTTGTATATATTATTCTTTGTATCTTCGCTTTCCCCTCATACTGACAGCAACTTGTATTAACCAATCTGCCTACTTCATTTTTAACTGTTAACAGAACCTATTACCGTTTTGACAAGAAATAGCATATTTGTATTTATATTTATATATATATATATATATATATAATATATATATATATATATATATATATAATATATATATATATATACATATATATATATATATTATATATATATATATATATATATATATATATATATATATATATATATATATATATATAATATATAGATTATATATATATATATATATATATATATATATATATATATATATATATATAATATTTATATAATATATATATAGATATATATATATATATATATATATATATATATATATATATATATATATATATGTATATATAAATATATATATATATATATATATATATATATATATATATATATATATATATATATATATATATATATATTTAAATTTTTTTGCACCAACTGATCTTATTTTTGTTTCATTTAATTAGACGCTAAACTTCAATGTTTTATATCAAAGAAATCTTGATAACTCTCAATATAATGCTATGAAAGTAGAAGGTTAATTTCACAATTCACATCATCCATTATGCATCTGGAGCTTACTGCCATCAATTGTGAACATTGATATCCCGTAATCCCCCAGATGTTTCTACGATTTTTTTTTTTCGTAAATATTTATTCATTTATTTATTTATTGTGTTTTCTCGTGAATTTCTTCTTAT
This sequence comes from Palaemon carinicauda, assembly GCF_036898095.1. Classification (NCBI taxonomy): domain Eukaryota; kingdom Metazoa; phylum Arthropoda; class Malacostraca; order Decapoda; family Palaemonidae; genus Palaemon; species Palaemon carinicauda. The sequence goes on from NC_090734.1 coordinate 92,854,275, forward strand.
ATTCACTTCCCATATTTAATTGTGGACTGACGATATTTATTTCTAATTATTAAAAGAACCTATAACGATCTTAAGGTCGTAACAGTGGGCGACCTTGCCAGGATTTTCAACAACATAACCAATTGAAACGGAAAATATAGAAAAAAGCAGAATGAGTGAGATTTGAAAGATTTGATAGCTTCAAGTAAACTTCTTGTTCAAGATGGCGATGCTCTCCGTGAGTATGTTTTTAAGAGAGATCGGGAAGTGTTTGAGAGAGACGAATGAGCAGTTGGAAGAGAAGAAAATGAATGACAGCGAGAAGAAAATGAGAAGAGTGTAAGCAAGAGTTAGAAAGAGTTCGTTTGAGGCAAAATATTCATAATAGTCCGTCTGGTAGCAGACCAGGAAGTATTGCGTCAGGTAGCACACGGGGTAGTAATTCTTCATTAAAGATTAATTCTGATCATTTAGGTATGGGTGCAGTGTTAAAATTATTTCCAAAGTGTGATGAGGAAGTTTTAACAAAATATTTCATGTCTTTTGAAAAGTTAATGAACAGAGTAGGTTATCTTAAAAATGAGTGGACTTTGTATTCGCAGTCAGTCTTGAGTGGTATGTGTGAGGATGGAAGTGAAGACTTTCATATTGTGAAAGAAACTGTTCTTTAGCGCATACAGGTTAGTACCAGAGGCGTACTGTAAGAAATTTAGAAGTTTGAAAAGAGATGAGAGCAGTACTTAGGTAGAAAACGGAAAGAAGTTAGAGAGCTTATTTTGTGATTGGCTAATTTCTGCTGAAGTAGATAGTTTTCATGATTATCAAGAACTTAGTTTTGTTAAAAAAACTTTAAAGATAATATATCTCCAGACATTAAGCTTGGCAGATGACTACAGTCTTACTCATAGTTTAAGTGAAAGTAAAAAGAAAAATAATCCTTCTTCTAATAAGTTGCAACGTAGTAAGAGTTATGTTAGCAATAGTAATGCAGGGAAATATGATCATTATTATTGTTATACATGTGGGATTCTAGGTGATACTGCCAGGTTTTGTAAGAGCAAATGAGATTGCAGTAGTTCAGAGATAATTTGTTAGTGATGCTATAAGAAAGGGCATATAGCAAGGAATTGTATAGTAGAGGTAAAGAATGTTAAGAAACCAGTGTCTCTAGTTAATAATCTTTTGTCGAGCAGAAATGACATTTTGAAAGAAACTAGGAAATTTTACGGAGATTATTTCTCTGAAAGTGTAGTTTCTTCGTTTGAAGGAGGAGATTTGAGAGAATTTATCTTGCTTAGGGATGCCGGAGCAGCCGTAATCCCTTATTAGGAATGAGTGTGAGCCAACTAGGGCAAATATCAGTATAAGAGAAAAGTTATGTTAGGTGGCTTTCCGAATACTTGCGTTTTTTGTCCTTTGTTGAAGATGAACTTGAAAAGTCACGGAGTGTCAAGAGATGTAAAATTGGCAGTTGTAGACTATTTGCCTGTTGACGGGGTTGACATTATTGTCGGTAATGATTTAACAACATCCAAATGTGTGAATCCTATTTTAAGTGAGATTACAGTGCCTGAAATGGTAGTAACTAGGTCAGGTTTAGATACAGATATAGACTACAATCATAATTAGTTCGAGGATTCGAATGTGTGTGATGGAGGCGGTGAGGTTGATCTTAGCAAGTGTGAGGCTGAGAAGACCGACTCCATCGGTGTTGACTGTGTTAGCCAAGTTGATGATGTAGCTGTCGAAAGTAGTGACGTAGACGTAGTCGATGTTGTGGATTTAAGTAATAGTTACTGCAATGGTTTAGGCACAAACATTTTGAATAGAGATGAGCTGATTAAGTGTAGAGAGTGGATGAGACACTGTCTCGATTTTTTTAAATGAGTTGGATGATGATCCCGATAATGTTTGAAAGGAAACCTTTTGTTTAAAAGACGAAATTTTGTGTCTTTATGTTTGCCTCAAGACAGTTAGCAAAGAGAGTAGAGGAGATTACATTCAGAATTTAGAGAATTACAAGGAGAATTTAAGGAAACCTTGGAAATTAGCAATAGAAAACGAGAGCAACAATCAAGGAGAAACTAAAAGAAGATACGATCTTAAGGCAAAGGAGAGAAATTTCCGTGTGGAGATAAAGTCTTAGTATTAATTCAGAAATAAGGTCCCTAATTATCTTAGTACCAATAATAACTGTATCGCAGCAAGAAATTAGATTTGAGAAAAACTCTGATGTGCTTAAGAATTTCAAGTTATTTAACTCTAGCTTAAAAGAGAAAAAACTGAGTGAATTATATAAGTTTTTTTCTAAATTATCTAGAAAGTGTTAGTAATAAATTAGGTTTAACTAATCTTTTAGGATATGATATTGAGTTACATGACACTAAACCCATTAGACAAAGTCTGTATCATTTGAGTCCAGAGAAGGCAAATTCAGTACGAAAGGAAATTAAGTATATGTTAGATAATGATTTGATAGTTCCTAGCGAGAGTGAATGGTGTTCTCCGATAGTTCTAGTAAAAATGGAGGATGGAACACAGAGGTTGTGCATTGATTTTAGAAAAGTAAAAAGTGTTACTAAGCAAGGTAACTTTCCACTTCCCAGGATCGACGATTGCTGAGAGAGGATCGGTAATGCTAAATTCATCTCCAAGCTTGATTTGTCCAAAGGTTATTGGCAAGTACCTCTAACCAGACGAGCTAGGAAAATATCTGCTTTCATAACACCGTTCGGTAGTTATGAACCTAAAGTAATGCTTTTTGGGTTAAAAAATACAGCCAGTACTTTCCAAAGATTAATGAATAAGGTTTTAAATGGTATTGATAACTGTATCGTGTATTTAGAGGATCTTGTTATATTTTCAAAAACTTGGGAAAAACAATTACGAATTTTAGCTACAGTCCTGACAGCCCTTGAAAAAGCAGACCTTGTATTAAATTTCAAGACATGCGAATTTGGGAAACCTATATCACTAATTCAGGGCATAAAGTGGGTCTCGGTAAGATTTGTCCTAAAGCTGGGAACACAGAAGCTATCATGAATTTCCCTATCCCAACAACTAAAAAGCAGGCAATGAGATTTCTCGGGATGGTTTCATATTTCTGTAGATTTGTACCTAATTTTTCTGAAATAAGCGCTTCCTTTACTAATCTTTTTAAGAAGGGACGAAGTTTTGTATTTGATGAGGAATGTGTAGAAGCTTTCAATAAATTAAAGGCCGTAATGTTTCACGAGCCAGTATTATTGTTACCTGATTTTAGCAAGGAATTTAATTTAGCGATCGATGCTAGTGACATTGGTATAGGGGGGAGTCTTGTTGAAAGAAATGAACGGAACGAAGCTCCCAGTCGGGTAATTATTCAAGAAAACGAAATAAAGCTCAACAAAAATATTCAACTATCAAGGAATTGCTTAGTTTAGTTCCAGCCTTACAGCACTTTGAGATTTACGTACATAGTAGCCCTGTTTTTAACTGTGTATACAGATCACAATGCATTAGTTTATTTGGAAAGATTTAAGAATAAGAATAAAAGTCGCAGGCGTTGGTGTTTAGAGCTACAAGATTATAATCTGATGATAATTCATATAAAAGGAAAGAATAATGTTATAGCTGATAGCCTTTCCAGTGATTTTTCAGATTAAGAAAAAAAATTGTTTATTTATCAACAAATGAGATTTTTTTTTCTGAAGCTTTTTGTTGAGTGAATGGAATGCAAAAGAAGAATGTTTTCTTGATGTTAGGTGAAATTTCATGCATGTGTTCCTCGTTTCAGGGATGACTTTTTTTTTTTTTTTTTTTTTTTTTTTTTTTTTTTTTTTTTTTTTTTTTTTTTTTCAAAGTAAATTTGGTATATTTTCCTTCATTTGGGCAGGGGGAACGTGTCATGGGTAGACATGATACTTTTAAAAGGAGGGTGATTAAAAGACAATGACATCTACTCTCAGTGTGAGCAGCGAGGCGAGACGAGATTCGACTGCGTCCCTGTTTGGGCAATCCTTGCCAAGAGCACCTGCTGTGATAAGGAAACTGTCTTGTTTTACCAAGATGTCATCGTCTTAATTAGTGGAGTCAGCATATTTTGAGAAACATGCTTGAAGGAAATACTTGTTTAGGATATATGTCATCATAGAAACATACGTGCTGCCCTTTTGTTAAAACTCAACACATGGTCTAGATTGCATCAGAAATTTCTTCTAGAAGCTTACATGGCGTGATCGAAGTGGGCATTTTTGAGGAAGCCAATAGAGATGCAAGACTGTTAAAAAGAACGCCTTCTATGGAGATGACCACTTCCCGCTGTAATTACCTCCGCCCATAAATAGGTATATAAACTTCAAGAAGAGATTGTCCAAGACAGATAGAACAGGGCATAAGACAAGAGAGGAACTATGTCCGAAGAAAGATAAGATCCAATTCTTAGCAAAATAAGAAACAGAGAAGATCAGAAGGTCTGATAGAGTCACATTCTAACCTTCCCTTCAGACAACAAAAGCCTATCTCCAAAAGATCCTGCTATGGCCGAGAAGAAGAGACAAATTGAAGCAGCCAGCCCACCCTGCTTGTGACAAGAAGTAGCCAACACTGCATGCGTCCTGACCTCGTTTAACAGTATCATCGAATCCTTGGAAGAGGACATCTGATGTCCCTTCTTGATGACACCTCTTTTTGTGACGTCTTTAATCTGGTCATCGTGCCAGTTTCATCTAAACTTCAGCCGCCCTCCTGCAACGTTCTTAATCCTTACCTCAACAGTATCATCGAATTCTTTGAAGAAGACCTCTGATGTCCCCTTATTGATGCTACCCTTTCTGTGACGTCTTCGAATCCAGTCATCGTGCCAGTTTCATCTCAACTTCAGCCCCTCTTCTGCAACATTCTCAAGCCTGAAGTCTCCGTACTAGCATCGTCTCAGCAGGTGCAGGAAACTATACCTTAAGTATTTGTACCTTACTGACTGTTCCCGTTTTCTGTTGGGGTTTGATTGGTTTGATTTGTCAGTCAAAGTAACATTGATTTTCTTTATAAGTTTGTAAATGAACATATTGTGATTTTTCGTGAATTTCTTTTTTATTTCATCTCCCATATTTAATTGGTTGTTGTTGGTATTTATTTTACTTATTAAAAGAACCTGTAATGATTTCAAGATCGTAACAGATTGCTTTGTTTAAAAACCTGCTAAGTTCATTTACAGTTCTGGTATCTTTAGAGCAATTATTTATTTTTACGACAACATCTCTCATAACTTTACAGTACAATTGGAGAGAACAAGCTATTGGTGTACATTTCTCTTGGTTATTACGCCTTCGCTTCTGTCATGGACATTGCTACTAAAGTGAAACTATGACACGAAGCAGTAACAAAAGGTGAAGAAAGTGGAAACTAGAGACGACTTCTTTCTAGTTACTGGCTGTGTATTCAAATTAAAAAAAAAAGGGTGCAACGTATGTTAGCGTCGAAAAAAAAAACAAGAAATATGACGTAGATAATAAGTGCAATGAAGTAATAGGCTATCTTACAATCATAAAAATCAAAAGATTGATATCTTTATACTAGTTTTGAGGGAAAGAAATATAGTATGAAAAATACAATAGTATTAACCAACTCTACAATTTGGGAACAAAATCATACCAAACTTTCTTTCGAAGGAGCAATGGAAAAGCAAAAAACAAATGGAATATATATTGAGAATAATCTAAATTCCTCTGCAAAGAGCAAAGTCCAAACTTCACAAGGCCACACCGATGAGGCAATGGACAATGACCATCAAGAGATAATAATTGCTAGACCACAACTGATTGTACTGCAAATATGATGGACGAGTTAAATCAGATACACCGGCCGATTCTATTGCCTTTGCAATTAAGAGAGAGAGAGAGAGAGAGAGAGAGAGAGAGAGAGAGAGAGAGAGAGAGAAAGAGAGAGAGAGAGAGAGAGAGAGAGAGAGAGAGAGAGAGAGAGAGAGAGAGAGAAAGAGAGAGAGAGAGAGAGAGAGAGAGAGAGAGAGAGAGAGAGAGAGAGAGAGGGAGAGAGAGAGAGTTTTAGATAATAAAAGCATTCACGATTATATATATATATATATATATATATATATATATATATATATATATATATATATATATATATATATATATATATATATATATATATATATATATTTATATATATATACATACATACATATATATAATATAAATATATATATATATATATATAGTATATATATATATATATATATATATACATTATATATATATATATATATATGTATATATATTTCTTTCCAAATATAAAGATTAATACTTCTTGATTATTGAAAAATCAAACAAATGAATCTCACTAAATCCTATAGAAGGTCGCTGGTTTTAGTCAAACTTATCCATATTACTCTGTCCTCTTCATCATGTTTTTTTTGTACTTTTTTTCTGTAATGCCATTCAATCATTTATTTTTTCCATCTGTACTTTGGCCATCCCCTACTCTTTCTGAAGTCCACCTCCGTGTTCACTTTCAAACCCCCATTTACATACAAGTCCATATTGTCTCCTCATGGCATGGAACAAACCATTTCAGTCTTCTGAAACTGTCAATTTTTTATTCAAAATACTTCTTTGTTATCAATAGAATATCAAAACTAGAAAACTTTAAAAGACACACAAATGGCTAATAGGCTATTAAAAAAAAAAGTATAAAATATTTAAAGTTTATCTTATAGGGGTGATCCGCCATTTCAGTAATAATTAACAAATGTAAATTCATATTGTGTGATGTGATATAAAGTCTCATGCCCTATTTTCACATATTTCTATATCTTGTTTGCCTCTCAGCAATAGATCTTTTAAGGGTATGTAAAGTGGAAAAACCGACGATGTAAACACAGACACCAGAAAAGAGTGAGATTTCACGGGCAAGTATCAATAAATGAGATAAGTTTTGTTTAGTTTCCAGTGGACAATTTAGTAATTTCATAGATCCTACTTGTTTTCACTTTCCGATCGACG
>NC_090734.1:92861754-92889254 GCF_036898095.1 Palaemon carinicauda
AATAATTTACAGCAATAAGTAAAGTTCATTTTACAGTAATTATAATGTACAGAGTAATAAAGACTTGCTCTAGAATCTGAAAAGGAATTTCAAATTTATTAGTAGGCACTCGTTCTCGAGGAACGCAAGTCTTTGATTAAAAAACACATCATGCTCAGGGCATGCGGCACTTGTGTGACAACTATGACATTTCACCTGGGATAAGAACAGTTATAAAAGCACTAAGTGTTTTCGACATCACTATGAATCGCTCGAGGGTCAACATAGGCACCCGAAGAGTTAGAGTCCCAAGTAACTCACTGTTCTAACGCAGAGTTAGGTGCAGTTTCATAACACTACCTAGCGGCTACCACAAAATGTTTGACTTCGTGCACTTGTTTCGCATAATGTTTAAAGAAAACTCGCGAGGACTTCCAACCCGTGATAGTTTTTAAGGCTTTCAAAGTCCATACTCTGAAAGAAATTCAGAGATGATGCCACTTTTCTAGGATCATGACCAGCCGGGTGTACTGTTAGGATCCGCTCTGCGAATGAAGTAGGTGATTTTCGCTCTTAATTGTTTCAGTGACAGGTCGCTGCCCGATGTTTCTCCTTTGAAGAGTTGGCCTCCACCAAAGTTTGAAGTTCTGCGAAGATAGACCTTGAGGCTCTCTACTGGACATAGAGAGGCATCCTCCTTCAGGGGGCATATTCTCCAAGGGCCCCATCTTTTGGTGGGTAATTCATTTTTGGCGAGAAACGTCGGATCAGGGGAGAGGGTAACTTCTCCTGTATCGGTAAACAGGATGTGTCCATCCTCTCTTGATAATGCCACTATTTCGCTGACTCGAGCTCCTGAAGCGAGAGCAAAGAGAAATATAACTTTCTGAGTCAGATCCTTGAGAGGGCATGAAATCATTGTCCAAGTTGGAGGCGAAATGGAGCACCTTGTCTAGTGACCAGGAGATCGGTTTCGGTGGGGGTGCTGGGCGTAGGCGAGCACATGCTTTCGGTTGTTTGTTGAAGATGTCGCTGGACAGATCAATTTGGAAAGCCATATAGAATTGGTCTGGTCAAGGCCGATTGCAGGTTGATATCGTATTGGCTGCTAATCCCTGTCCATGAAGGTGAATAAAGAAGGACAATGCAGAAATCAATCGTGATTTCTTTAGGATTTTTTGTCTTGACGAAGGAGACCCATTTCCTCCAGGATGATTTATATTGCCGTCTTGTTTATTCGGTCTTGTATTCCTCTAAGAAGTCCAGACTTTTCTTCGAGATCCCAAACCTCTTCTTTTGCGGCTAGGGAGAGAAAATCCTGAGATGAAGGTCCTTGATTTTCGATGATGAAGCGAAGACAGTCGACTTCTGTACTTGTTGAGAGAGAACTGGGCCCGGGAGAGGGATCAGCTTGGGCTGCAGCTCCAGGACCAGGGGGTACCAGTTGCTCCGAGGCCACTTGGGAGCCACTAGGGCCGCTGTCCCTTTGAAGGTTCTCAGTTTGGAGAGGACTTTCAACAGAAAGGTTTGGTGGGGGAGAACAGGTAGATCTTGGATCATCTGTTCCAATCCAGTGACATGGCATCCACTGCTTCTGCTTTGGGGTCCTCGTACGGGGCCACATACCGAGGAAGTTGATTGTTGTCCGCTCGTTGCAAAGAGATCTATCTGAAGTTCTGGACTTGGTGAGAGATGAAGGAGAACGATCTTGCGTCTAGAGACCATTCCGACTCTATCGGGTTTGTCCGAGATAGAGCATCCGCTGTCACGTTGCGGAATCCTTGTAGGTGAACTGCAGACAGGTTGCCACTTCTTCTTCTCTGCCAGACGGAAGATTGGGAGAAGCACCTGATTTATCTGGGGCGATCTTGAGCCTTGGCGATTGAGACAACGAACTACCACCGAGTTGTCTAGGGTTAGACGGATGTGGATCGAGGGCGGCGGGGATAGCTTCTTTAGGGTTAGAAGGACCGCCATGGCCTCCAAGAATGTTTATGTGGAACGTCTTGAACAGGGGAGACCAGGTGCCTTGAGCCTGTTTTTTGGTGGGAGTGACCTCCCCAACCCTCCAGCGAAGCGTCCGTGTGGATGTTGAGTGATGGAGGAGGGTGTTGGAGAGGAATGGACCTTTTCAGGGCCTTTGCTTCTGACCACGGCTTTAGGAGAAGTCGCAGTCTGTTTGGAAGCCGTCTCTTGAGGTCTCTTCGAGCCGATGGATGCCGAACGTCTCCAGACTCCCGCGGCATCCTTTAGCTGTGCACGAAGCACTGGGTTTGTCACTGAGGCGAACTGTAGAGAGCCTAGAACTCGTTCCTGCTGGCGTCTTGAAATGCGTTTGGATTTCAGCAGTCGCTTGACAGACCCTGCTATTTCCTTCCTTTTCTTCTGGGGGATGGAAAGGCGGTGTGACTGAAGGTTCCAGTGGATTCCCAACCACTGGAACTTTTGAGCTGGAGAGAGGCGAGATTTTTTCTCGTTGATCTTGAATCCCAGGTGTTCTAGGTACGGGGTGACTTTGTTGCAAGATTTTACACAATCTTCGGGCGATGGAGCCCAGACTAGCCAGTCGTCGAGGTAGGCCATCACCTGGACGTTTCGTAGGCGGAGCTGTTGTACTATGGCATCCGCCAGTTTCGTGAAGATCCGAGGGGCCACGTTGAGGCCGAAGGGCATGGCCCGGAAGGCGTAGCTTTTCCTTTGGAGTCGAATTCCTAGGTAGGAGGAAGCGTGATGGTTCATTGGAACGTGCCAGTAGGCATCCGCCAGGTCTATGGAGACCGTGTAGGAACCTCGAGGCAGAAGGGTCCTTATCTGTTGAAGAGTCAGCATCTTGAACTTGTCGTTCGCTATGAACTTGTTGAGGGGGGATAAGTCCAGAATGACTCTGAGTTTGTCTGAGTCTTTCTTGGGGACACAAAACAGTCTCCCTTGGAACCTGGTGGACTTTACCTTCCTTATCACCTTCTTGTTCAAGAGATCTAGGACATATTCTTCCAGAAGAGGGGTTGATTGTTGGAAGAATTGCTGGAAGATTGGGGGTGGTTGAGTCCAACTCCAGCCTAGACCCTTCTTGACGATGCTGTGTGCCCAGGGATCGAAGGTCCAACGATCCTGGAATTGGCGGAGTCTTCCTCCCACCAGAAGCACTTCATTGCTTCTGGTGTCCCGAGGGCTTGCTGCCTCGGCCGCTAGCTCCCTTTCCTCCTCTGCCTCTGGAGGGACGGCGAGAAGCGTCTTTGCTTGCACCTCTGTATGAGCCTCTACCTTTGGGACGAAAGGTAGTTGACTGTTGCTCGAAAGCAGGGGTGAAGACCGGTGACTGTGACAACACCGGTTGGGGGACCAATTGAAAGGTCTGTTGTGGTTGGGCAACCACTTGGGAGGTAGCGGTCCCGGAAACTGACGTCTTTGTTGACGTTGCTGGGGTTTCTGTTTTTGGGATTTCCTCTTAGGTTGAGGTCCGTCGTCCTGAGAGGTTTTCCTTTTCCTGGACATGCCCCACTTGTGGAGAAGGTTCCTATTCTCCGTGGCGGCTCTGTCGGTGATTTCCTTCACGAGGTCAGAAGGAAAGAGGTGTTTACCCCAGATGTTGGAGGAAATCAGCCTCCGGGGTTCGTGTTTCACGGTGGCACCTGCAAACACGAATTCACGACAGGCTCTCCGAGCCTTTATGAAGTGGTACAAGTCCTTCATCACGGTCATCAGGTGGGATTTGGAGAGTACCATGTAGTGGTCTGGTACTCTGGTGTCACAGGCCATAATTTCAAGTTGGACTTGATGAGATAAGGATGCTGCGAGCCTCTCCTTCGTATCTTGTTCCCGACGAAGGAGGTGATCGTTGAGCTTAGGGAGGTCTTCATTAAACTGACGTCCGGCGACGTCAGGATCTAGCTTTCCCACGACGAAAGTATGCTGGACATCCTTCCAGTGTCGAGCGTCAGGGGGAGTTACTATGGAGAAGGGTCTGCACTCCTCCAGTGCAGGGCAGGCTTTCCCCCTCTTCCGCAGCTTTAAGGCACGCAGCTAAGGCCTTTTCCAGGAATGGAAGAATCGCACTTTCAGGTGCGACATAAGTAGGGTGCTTCTTCCTCAGGGCCAAAAGCTTAGAGCAGGTAAAGCCCCTACTCTTGAATGTGGTGGCTAGCATAGCCTGGGCCTTTGCGAGATCGAACACTATCTCTTCCTTCGGTTCGGTCTCTTCCTTCGAGGCAGGTTCAGAACGCAGACGGACGTAACAGTCCGGGTAGGCCTCAAAGTTTGGGAAGAACTCCACGTCTTCCAAGGGGACCGTGCCGATCTTATCGCTGACGAAGATCCTGCCGGTCGCGATAACCATATGCTCAGCATACCTCCACGGGTTGGCATGTGAGCAAGCGGGGAGATCCTTAACCGAAATCCTCTTCGGTTCTCTGGATCCCATCATGGACCTGATGAACTCCTGATTCTCCTTCAACCTGTCGTCCATGACGGCTCTAATCAGTCGGATCATTTCTTGAGTAGAAGAAGAGGGATCCGGGGTCGAGTAGGTAGACGGAATAGACACTTCCGTCGGTGTAGGAGTAGGAGCGGGGATGGAAGGAGGAGCGACCTCTTGCTCCGACTCGGCGTATTCCACCTTGTCTTCGTCATCTTCGGCTCCTTGAGCCATAAGCGTCTTCTCCGTGTCTTCCGAGACATCCGACATCTGTTCGTCATCTTCGGAATCCAGGCGGCACTCATGCATGGACTGAGCCATGACAACATCAGGTTCCACTGTAAGTTGGACAATGGGAATCACGTCTTTGGGTACCACTGAATCAGGGGAGGCCTTAGGGAACAGGAGTGACCTCAATTCTTCGGTGGCCAGGTAAGGTCCGGTGGCATTTTTCTGGAAGCCACGCACCCACTTGTGTAGCTTTTCACGAGAAATGTCTCTAACCTCCGCTGAGGGAGGGTTATGGAAGGCTTCAACTAGGTGAGCCTGGCAGACCGTACAGTTCAGTGGATTCCAAAACTTCAGATCCCCTTTCTTGTCGGCACAAGGGGCGTGAGTCCTGCAAGCCGTATGCCCGTAAAACTGCGGGCGTTTCACAGCGCAGAAGGCGAAGTCACACTTCATCTGCTCCTCCTGTGGAAGAAAGAGAAAATGACTATGGGGGAGTCATAAGAATGGCTCTTAAACTAAGTTAATATTAATTATTAATTTTAACTTAATGAAGGGTGTGATGCATAGAGATTGAAATAGTAAAGGAGAACATACTCCATGCATCTCGCCCGGCTGGTTACCGTAAGCTTTGTCCTTGGATAATCCGAGAGACCGAAGGCACCGGATAGTATTCCTTAGAGTTCCATAGGGCAATGGAATTCCGTGGAAAAACCAAGGGTAAGATTGGGACCGAGATCATTCGGTCCCAAACTAGGGGCTAGAGGGCCTCCTTTTAAGGTAACTGCTTCCGGCAACCAGCCGTGCTAAGATGCACGCAGCATGCTGGAATTTAGAAGAATGCAAAGAGACAGCATGATCCCTAACAGAACAGTACCAAGGTATTGATCTTAATAGTGGAAACAGCCCATCTGTTTGCGGTATAGGGCTATCAGTATCATATGATAGCTAGAAGAAGGGGGTGCAAGTATTCTTGACGCCTCCGGAGGTTTCCGGAAAGCCGCCAGCATGCCGGAGGTCGCTCCGACAGAGTTTCTGGCATTAAGACAGACAATATTTAAGTCAGGGGTATACCAGGGTGGCGGCCGCCGGTACAACGGCGGCACGCCGGCAGGGGAGCGGCGGCTCCGGCAGTCGGAGGATGCCGGTTTGGTGACTGGGACAATGTTATAGCGGAACCGGGTTGCCGGCAATAGATGCCGGCACTCCGGCGGCCGACCGGCGAGCGGACGACAAGCTAGGAGGGAGGAGAGCCGCCGGTAGGAGCCGCCGGCAGTCGGCAGTCCCCCGGCACACAGGGGGCTGTCGGCAAGGGTAGGGAGAGTCACCAAGGTAGGAGGCGGGTATCGCCGACAGTGGAGGCGGCAAGAGACCAGCACCCGGATAGTGAGAGAGACAGGGGGGGGGGGGGGGGGGGGGGGGGGAGGGATGCAGGAAGTTCAGTCATGGACTCCGGACATCCCCCCCCTGAGAGGGTGTACCCATGATAGAGACAGGCTCTATCATCCAGGAGCAGGGGTCACTGAGAACCGGGAGCTAGGTAGCCCAAGGGAGGGCTAGGGGACACCCAAAGAGGGGAGCCCCCCATATGCAGAACACATCTAGAGACTAACCCCATAGGACACTATGAAGGGTATATGTACCAGAGCGGACTGCACAGGGAAGCTCGGGTAGCCCTACTACTCCACCCTAAGGAGGAGTTGTAGGACAGGGGACAGATGGGTATAGACTAACCTAAGCATAGGCTAGGCTATACAAGAGATAGGTGGGGAGGGGAGTAGAGAGAAGTCTTCCAAGGAAGGGTTTCTGTACCAGAGCGGCCACTAGGGAAAGGGAGGACACTCCCTAACCTAAGATAAGGCAGACCGGCTGAAACGGTGCATGGGTACAGTTTCAGCAGGGAACAGAGAAACCTTCCTAACCTAACCTAGATCAGGGCTAATAGTCCTGAACTAGGAAAGGTAGAAGACATATCGCTATCGCAGGATAGTCATAGACTAATCCTAGCCATAGAGGTAGGGCTAGCCTAACCTCACTCTCGGACGCAACCCTAAGGGGGGTTCATTCCCATAGGGAGGACTGAGAGGCGATAAATACTCCATTAGACACTTGATCCCTTTACTCAGAAAGGGAATCAAGGCTAATTAGAGGGAATGCCAAGGCGGGGGATGAAGGAAGCATATAGGGGTCCTACAAGTAGGTTAGGTTAGAAAGAGACACTAACTAACCTATCCCCTATATGGTCCCTGAAGGCGAAAAAAAACATTGCATCACGGTCGAAAGTATTGTAAAATAATGCCACTATCTTCATAACTTAGCCTAGGATCACTAATAAAATCATGCATGAACACTTATGTACAGGCGCTCTGGCCTGGGGGCTATAGTAGCCGACTGGTATGAGGTCAATCGATGACCGATAAAAAGCGTCGAAACACGATATAAAAGTTCCTAGCTATGAAGACTAAATAAACTAATGTATTCGATTAGTAAATAAGGCCGGAAGCGTTGTTGTGGCTAACTAAATAAGGCATGCATAACAACAACGACGCCATAAAATGGCGGGTCCGGTAGAGGCACAGCTCTGCCACAAAACAGCAATTATCTCGGAAAGTAATATTTACTTTACGGCCAGAGCTTAACTATACAATACTGGAACCTTGTACTCAACTTTCCAGAAGATGGTGAGGCTGAAGGTTGCGACATAACGTAGATGCAAATCGATAAATGAAGCACAGGGAAAATCCGTCTAAGTAGGGCAGCTACTAAACAAAGGATGAAGACGGGCGTGACGTCATTTGAGCAATGGCGCCCGTTTGTTTACGTCTCGAGTATCAGTAGTAGCCACGAGTGAGATTGGCTGTGGAGCGGCTCCCAGCTATTCTCAACCCTTACACACCGAAGCATTAACTCTGTTCGGGGTGAAGATAGCTATGTGGCGCGTTCAGACATGCGTCCCCTGTTGATATACGATGTCTTAAAGGGAAACCTTTGGGATACTCGCTCCAGAAGTTAGAATTCTGTGATAACCTGTGGTTAAATTCTCTGGGAATATCTTAGTAGTTTTATACCCAAGGAAGCTACCAAAAAGGAACCTTCCATCAGGACGCCATGGCTTGAGCCCAAAAATATATATATATAATATTTTTGGGCTCAAGCCATGTCGTCCTGATGGAAGTTCCTATAGGGTAGCTTCCTAGGGTATATTACAACTACGGCGATATTCCCAGAGAATTTACCTTAAGGTACTAGAATTCTAACTCCTGGAGCGAATATCCCTCGTGAAAGGGATATCGCGACATATCAGAGGACGTATTCTTGACACGCCACATGGCAATCTGCACCCCGAACAGAGATTACGTATGGCAGGGGGCAATTGGCAAGAAACGAATTCGGGAAAGAAAAAGGGGGAGCCGCTCCCAAGGCTCCCTATCTCCCGTTTCGTAAGTGTGCCTGGCGCCAATCCTGGCGCCATCTGTATTCCTTTTTGCGTAGCTTAACAACTCGGTGTTTTTTCCTGTGTTTCTCGCAAATCTTGGATTTATTCTACTTTTCATGGCTTCTCCAACTTCGTCGGCCTCTGATAAGTTAAGTACCATGTCTTTTATGTATAAATGTAGGCTATTGGTAATTTTTTAAGTGATTAATAAGGTTTAATCTTTGTTACAAGAGCCGTAGCCTACTGGAGGCGTCATGGACGCTGTCGTTCGCTAGATATAAGTTTAGTTAGTCAGAGCGATATTCCCGGTTGTTTTGCTTTAATAAATTTTAGCTATTTAGCGTTACATAGGATTTCCTTTCGTGCTTTAGTATTATTTGGGCGAAGTATTCGCCAATTCTGGCCTACGCTAGGCCATGTAGCCTAGTCGTTTGTTCCTAGTACTTCATGCATGATTTTGGTTTTTCCGAGTGTATTAAAATTTTATTGAAGCTTTAGGCTATGTTTTATACATTTAAGATTATGTGGAATATTTCCAAGATAGTATACGAGTGAGTTTCGGTGATTTAGGTAATAGATTCTCTTGGTGCCTAGGCTAAGTTGCTTATGGAGCCTTAGTATACTTTCTCATACTCCCCGGTTGCTTTCTTTTCTTCGGAGAAGGTATGCAATCCCTTTCCCTCTGTTTAAGCCTTGGGCTTATCCCTAAGTGGTTTATCTGAATTAATTTTCGATAAAACTATACTGGGGTGTTACTGTACCTTCCTGTTCCAGTGAGTCTGGTTCAAAGAGGGACAGAACAACAGAGTTTTTAGTCTGAAGTCTATGTTTGTCTGGCTTGGGGTAGAGTCTCCCTCGCAGGCCTGACACAAACATAGGAGGCTTAGCCTCCTTAGGTCACTACCGAAGGTTTCTGTACGAGATGATTCCTTCTTTTGTGATCTACCAGACTAGTCCTTGTTGCTGTTCTCGGGGGAGGATAAGTTTCTTTCACTGGGAGTAGCAACTCCTTCCTTGCTTTGGTGCTCTGGGAGCAGGCAAGTATTGCTGGCCTCCCCCCTTGGATCTCCCTTAGGCTAAGATGAGTTTCTTGGCTGCGGGTGATCCATCACTAAAGCAAGGTTGGTAGGACCCTCTTTTGTCCCTTCCCCCTCTATCTCCATAATGGCCTAGCCATTACAGTACTGTACGTCATTCTACATCTGGACCTAGAATAGGTTAGGATGTGGAATTGACTCAATCCCTTGCCGGCCGGCAGCAAGGGTCTTCTGTTTTGAGTGCTGCCCGGACCTCCCTTGGTCCCTCATCCATGCCTGCCGGCAGAGTCAGACGGCATTGGTCAGGAAGCCTGAATTAGATTCTCCCCTTCCTTATATGCACTCTTTTGGATTGCCGGGCTTGGAGGTAGTGTACTCTCTTATCCCGGCATCCATTCTGTTTTTCTTCTAGTGCTGTACCCGACCCGGCTGCCGGCCTCTGAGGCCGGCAGCCGGGCGGCTGTAGTCCTCTGGTTCTTTTGCTGCCGGATGGCATCAGTCCTGTACCTTTGCCGGCCGGCTAATGTCAGCCCTTGTCTGCCGGTCGCCAAGAGTGTGGCCGGCAGCCGGGTACTACCTTGTGTAGTTGCCGGCCGGCAGTCATTGCCGGCCGACATTGGCTGTTGCCGGCCGACATTGGCTGTTGCCGGTCGGCAGTTACTGCCGGCAAGCACATGCATTTGAACCAGCGTTCTGCCGCCTTATAGCTGTTAAGTAGTATACTTTAAAGCTAGTTATGGTGTGTGCCGGCCGGCACATAACCTCCTATACTGTACCAGTATTCTTCAGTATAACAGATACTGTGAGAAAAAAACTAGAGTATGGGTTTTGGTACAGCACTGTGTGTTCTAACACTTTTGTGTTTTCTTGCACAGCCCTCTGCTGTTGCCCTAGAGATAGGAAAGTGAGTTCTTTCCTGTCTATTATCCAGGATTTTAAAATCATTGCTTAGGTGTGAGCTCCACCTGTTTCCTCTGGAAACTTTGCATTGGTTACTCTAGAAGAGATTAACCATTCGATTTTATTATCTGGAAGGCTGCAGCAATGGGTTGTGAGGGAAACACAAGTGTGTGTCTTTCCTTTCTGAATTGTTATGCTATACTATGCATATCTAGTGATACATAGTTCACTTGATACTCATGGAAATTTCTTCTCTTTAAAGAAGGACCCTCCGAAGTGCGGAAGTGTTTTCTACAACGTCCGCAGCAAGAACCTCTGCGGACATGAGTTTTGTAGGAGACACGCAGCATCCAAGGATGATCTCCGGTATTGGGACCCTCAGGTATGTACTGTGTGCACTAACCTGATTACTGAGGCCTTTGATTCCCCTAGGACGGCGGAATCAAGGGATATAGCAAGGGAGAAGCTTCGTACCTGGGTAAGGGGCTTCCAAAAGAACACCTCTGGCCCTTATCTTCCAAGTGAGAAGATGAGGGCGTATCTTTTCCCTAAGGCATCAGCTGATGCTGTGATTCCCCAGCCTAAAGAGGAGATCCCCCAAGTTCAGATCCAGGTGGATGCTGAAGTCGCGGTCGCGATGCAAGACATCCAGTTAGATGGCACAATGTCTGACGTGAACAAGCGTCTGGAGGAAGACCTCCTGGCAGAAGCCCAGGATGAAGTTCAAGCCCCAGACGTTGTAGAGGAAGAGGTCGACGAGGTGTCGGCTACTCCGGTTCAGATTCCGGAGCCTATTCCCTCAACATTGGCCGGTCTCCCAGTAGAGCTGGGACAGGCCCTCTCTTCTATTGTTGGAATGATCCAACAAATGCAGAAGGAGAATCAGGAGAAGGCGGCTGCAATGGAACTGCGGATGCAGTGCCTTGCAGAATCACATGGGCCCCAGAAAAAGCTCAATGTGAAAGACCTTCCCTTGTGCTCAGATGCTAACCCATGGAGGTATGCTGAGCACATGCCAATGACGACTGGAAAGATCGTCATCTCGGATAAGCTGGGCTCAGTTCCCCTGGAGGAGGTGGAATTCTGGCCCAGCAAGGCATCATATCCGGACTGTTATGTCCGGCTGAGGAAGGAACCAACTTCAAAGGAGGAGACAGAGCCGAAGGAGGTCATAGTGATGGACCATGCTAAGGCTCAAGCTCTACTTTCATCCTCGATGAATAGAGGGGCTTCTCTAACTCAAAGGTAGCTGTATTGGGCAAAAAGCTCCCTTCCTTTGTGTCCTCGCCTGCTAGAGCTTTCCCCTTTTTACAGAAAGGGTTTGCGGCTGTACTAAAAGCAGTCGAGGCCGGCAAGCCTTGCCCCTCCCTGGAGGAGTGTAAACCCTTGTCGCTGGCCCTGCCTATGGACCACAAAGACTGGAAGGACGTCCATCTTACTAAATTCTCAGTTGGAAAGTTGGAGGCTGATATTGCCGGACGTCAGTTCGGCGAGGACCTCCCTAAGCTGTCTGACTTTCTTTTGTGAAGAGAGTTCGAGACAAAAGAAAGACTGGCTGCCTCAATGTCTCTTCAGACTACTCTTGAGACGATGGCAAGTGACCCCAAGGTCCATGAAATGTTCATGGTGGTGGCCAAGACTCATCTGGCCACAGTGACGAAGGACCTTTAAGGCTTCGTCAAGGCAAGGAGAGCTTGTAGGGAGTTCGTGTTCACCTCGGCTACGGTGAGGCACGAGCCAAGGAAACTAATCTCCTCCAACATTTGGGGAAAAGACCTTTTCCCTACCGACTTGGTCAAAGAAGTTGTTGATAAGGCTGGCTTGGAGAATAGAAACCTTCTCCAGAAGTTGGGCCTGGCTATCAAAAGAAAGTCTTCCCCGGATGAGGGTCCGCAACCAAAGAGGAAGACTATGAGGACTAGGCTACAGTCTCGGCCAGCCAAGCCCTTTAGACAGCAACAGCAAATGCAATTGCCATTGCCTCCAGTGCCCCAGATCGTGGCACAAACCCCGACCACTTTTCAGTGGGTACCCCAGGCCGTGTCGACACAGTCCACGGCATTCACCCCAGCGTTCGAAGGGCAGTCTACTTCCTTTTGAGCAAAGCCTAGAGGAGCAGCCAGAGGCTCGTCTAGGCGCCCCTCAAGGGGAAGGGGATTCAGGGGTGGTTGTGGTCAGGGAGGCAAGACCTCAGGACGGCAGTCCAAGTGAGATGATACCGGTAGGAGGGAGACTTCTGAAATTTCGGGATCGGTGGACCTTCGATCCCTGGGCCCAAAGCCTACTCATGAATGGACTGGGCTGGAGCTGGTACAGCACTCCACCCCCGTGCCTTCGGTTTTTTCCAACACTCCACCCCCGTTCTGGAGGAGTACGTTCAAGAACTGTTGGAGAAAAATATATATATATATATATTGACAGGCTATAAATAGACAGGTTAACCACAATTATATATATATATATATATATATATATATATATATATATATATATATATATATATATATATATATATATATATATATATATATATATATATATATATATATATATATATATATATATATATATATATATATATATATATATATATATAAAGAGGATAACCCAAAACTTTAAGCATAAGTATGATAGTAAACAGAACTTGTTTGTCTGAAAGAAAAAACATTAAATGCCACTTTGAAGATACCGAGGTATCAAAGTCATAAAAGTCTGTATTACAAATCAATGACATTAGCGTTAGAAACGCTCGGCACACATGTCTGCACTTATGCTAGGTTCACCTTTGGAAATGGAACAGTCTACATGGGCAACACAGTGCCCTCACTTAGTTTGTAGTACAGTATGTAACTACACACTCACCCTGGAATTAATCGTCCTAATTAAAACCACTGTTCCTCGCAGAGTTAAACAGTAGGGTTAACAATGCGACCCACTGCTACCACAGATCTCTTTAGTTCCTCTACTTGCTTCGCATAGTGGCGAAAGAACACTCTGGAAGACTTCCAGCCAGTGTATGAACGGAGATGTTCAAAATCCACACAATTAAAGAAATTTAAGGATGAGGCAACTTTCCTCGGATCGTGACCTGCGGGTGTACTGTCAGGATCCGCTCTGCGAATAAAATATGTGATTTTCGCTCTGAGTTGATTCAGAGATAAATTTGAGCCTGATGTTTCTCCCCTGAATAGTTGACCACCATTGAAGTCTGAAGTTCTATGAAGATAGACCTTTAGGCATTCTACTGGACATAGAGATGCATCTTCTTTCAGAGGGCAGATTCACCTGTTGGTTGGTAACTCATTCTTGGCGAGAAACGTAGGATCCGGAAACAGGTTCAGTTCTCCCCCATCCAGGAACTGAACACGACCTGCCTCTCTCGAGAGGGCTACAATCTCACTAACTCTGGCCCCGGACGCGAGTGCAAATAGGAAAATAACTTTTTGTGTCAAATCCTTTAACGCACACTCTTCATTGCTCAACAGAGAAGCGAAATGAAGAACTTTGTCTAAAGACCATGAAATGGGCTTTGGAGGTGCTGAAGGTCTGAGCCTAGCGCAGGCTTTCGGGACTTTATTAAAGATCTTGTTACCTAGGTCGACCTGGAAGGCATATAGAATGGGTCTTGTCAAAGCAGACTTACACGCTGAAATCGTGTTAGCTGCCAATCTTTGACCATGGAGGTGGATGAAGAAAGATAAGCAGAAGTCTGTCGAGATCTCCTGCGGATTCTTCGCCTTGACAAAGGCCACCCATTTTCTCCAAGATGACTCATATTGCCTTCTAGTAGATTTGCACTTATATTCCTCAAGGAAGACTATGCTGGCTTTCGAAATCCCGAAACGCTTTCTCACCGCTAGGGAGAGAAAATCATGTGTTGCAGGGTCCGGGTTTACTGTAATGAAGCGCAGACAGTCGACTTCTGGACTCGCTGGGTCAGAACTGGATCTGGTAGCGGTACAAACTTCAGCTGTAGTTCCAATGCCAGGGGGAACCACATGCTGTTCGGCCACTTGTGGGCCACTATTGCCGCTACCCCCTTGAAGGATCTAAGTTTGTTGAGGACCCTCAACAGAAGGTTGTGAGGGGGGAACAGATAAATCCTGGACCATCTGTTCCAGTCGAAGGACATCGCGTCCACTGCTTCCGCTAAGGGGTCCTCGTACGGGGACACGTACAGGGGCAACTTCTTGTTGTCTTTCGTCGCAAAGAGGTCTATCTGCAGTTCTGGGACTTGATTCAGAATGAAGGAGAATGATCCTGCGTCTAAGGACCATTCCGACTCTATCGGTATGAACCTGGATAGAGCGTCCGCTGTTACATTGCGGACTCCTCGAAAGTGAACTGCCGACAGGTACCACTTCTTCTTTTCCGCCAATCGGAAGATGGCCAACATCACCTGGGTGAGAGGTGGTGACCTCGATCCTTGTCGATTCAAGCATCTCACAACTACCTTGCTGTCCATCACCAACCTTATGTGGATCGAGTGATGCGGGGAGACTTTCTTTAAGGTAAGGAGCACTGCCATAGCTTCTAGAAAGTTTATGTGAAAGATATTGAATAGCTTGGACCAAGTCCCCTGGACTTTTTTCCGATGAGAGTGACCTCCCCATCCCTCCTTCGAGGCGTCTGAGTGAATCGTCACCGACGGGGGAGGTGGCTGAAGAAGAACCGACTTCTTTAGATGTCTGGCTTGGGACCAAGGCCTGAGAAGAGTACTTAGCCGAAGCGGAACTGGTCTTCTCAGATCTCTTCACGCTTTTGATGCATAACTTCTCCAAACTCCGGTTGCATCCTTTAGCTGTGCTCTTAGCACTGGGTCTGTCACCGAAGCACACTGGAGAGAGCCCAGTACCCTCTCCTGTTCGTGTCTTGATATCCTTTCGGAATCTAGAAGTCTCTTGACAGAACCCGCTATCTCCTTCCTTTTCTTCGCCGGGATGGAGAAACGGTGTGACAAAAGGTCCCAGTGGATTCCCAGCCACTGGAACTTTTGAGATGGAGAAAGTCGAGACTTTTTTCTGTTGATCTTGAAGCCTGCAAGCATTCTGTCTCGGATTCTGCCCACACCAACCAGTTGTCCAGGTAGGCTACTACCTGAATTCCCTTTAGGCGTAATTGTTTGAGAGCTACGCTCGCAAGCTTCGTAAAAATCCTTGGGGCTATGTTTAGCCCGAATGGCATGGCTCTGAAGGCGTATAGTCTTCGTTGTAGCCTGAACCCTAGGTAGGGGTAGAGTCGACGGCTGACTGGAATGTGCCAATAGGCGTCTGACAAGTCTATAGAGACGGAATATGCCCTCTTGGGCAGTAAGGTCCTTATGTGTTGCAGTGTTAGCATTTTGAATTTGCAATTCACTATGAACTTGTTGAGTGGCGACAAGTCCAGAATGACTCTGAGCTTTTCCGAGTCTTTCTTGGGAACACAAAACAGCCTCCCTTGAAATTTGATGGACTTCACCTTTCGGATCACATTTTTCTCCAACAGTTCTTGAACGTACTCCTCCAGAACGGGGGTGGAGTGTTGGAAAAAAACCGAAGGCACGGGGGTGGAGTGCTGTACCAGCTCCAGCCCAGTCCATTCATGAGTAGGCTTTGGGCCCAGGGATCGAAGGTCCACCGATCCCGAAATTTCAGAAGTCTCCCTCCTACCGGTATCATCTCACTTGGACTGCCGTCCTGAGGTCTTGCCTCCCTGACCACAACCACCCCTGAATCCCCTTCCCCTTGAGGGGCGCCTAGACGAGCCTCTGGCTGCTCCTCTAGGCTTTGCTCAAAAGGAAGTAGACTGCCCTTCGAACGCTGGGGTGAATGCCGTGGACTGTGTCGACACGGCCTGGGGTACCCACTGAAAAGTGGTCGGGGTTTGTGCCACGATCTGGGGCACTGGAGGCAATGGCAATTGCAGTTGCTGTTGCTGTCTAAAGGGCTTGGCTGGCCGAGACTGTAGCCTAGTCCTCATAGTCTTCCTCTTTGGTTGCGGACCCTCATCCGGGGAAGACTTTCTTTTGATAGCCAGGCCCAACTTCTGGAGAAGGTTTCTATTCTCCAAGCCGGCCTTATCAACAACTTCTTTGACCAAGTCGGTAGGGAAAAGGTCTTTTCCCCAAATGTTGGAGGAGATTAGTTTCCTTGGCTCGTGCCTCACCGTAGCCGAGGTGAACACGAACTCCCTACAAGCTCTCCTTGCCTTGACGAAGCCTTAAAGGTCCTTCGTCACTGTGGCCAGATGAGTCTTGGCCACCACCATGAACATTTCATGGACCTTGGGGTCACTTGCCATCGTCTCAAGAGTAGTCTGAAGAGACATTGAGGCAGCCAGTCTTTCTTTTGTCTCGAACTCTCTTCACAAAAGAAAGTCAGACAGCTTAGGGAGGTCCTCGCCGAACTGACGTCCGGCAATATCAGCCTCCAACTTTCCAACTGAGAATGTAAGATGGACGTCCTTCCAGTCTTTGTGGTCCATAGGCAGGGCCAGCGACAAGGGTTTACACTCCTCCAGGGAGGGGCAAGGCTTGCCGGCCTCGACTGCTTTTAGTACAGCCGCAAACCCTTTCTGTAAAAAGGGGAAGGCTCTAGCAGGCGAGGACACAAAGGAAGGGAGCTTTTTGCCCAATACAGCTACCTTTGAGTTAGAAAAGCCCCTCTCTTTCATCGAGGATGAAAGTAGAGCTTAAGCCTTAGCATGGTCCATCACTATGACCTCCTTCGGCTCTGTCTCCTCCTTTGAAGTTGGTTCCTTCCTCAGCCGGACATAACAGTCCGGATATGATGCCTTGCTGGGCCAGAATTCCACCTCCTCCAGGGGAACTGAGCCCAGCTTATCCGAGATGACGATCTTTCCAGTCGTCATTGGCATGTGCTCAGCATACCTCCATGGGTTAGCATCTGAGCACAAGGGAAGGTCTTTCACATTGAGCTTTTTCTGGGGCCCATGTGATTCTGCAAGGCACTGCATCCGCAGTTCCATTGCAGCCGCCTTCTCCTGATTCTCCTTCTGCATTTGTTGGATCATTCCAACAATAGAAGAGAGGGCCTGTCCCAGCTCTACTGGGAGACCGGCCAATGTTGAGGGAATAGGCTCCGGAATCTGAACCGGAGTAGCCGACACCTCGTCGACCTCTTCCTCTACAACGTCTGGGGCTTGAACTTCATCCTGGGCTTCTGCCAGGAGGTCTTCCTCCAGACGCTTGTTCACGTCAGACATCGTGCCATCTAACTGGATGTCTTGCATCGCGACCGCGACTTCAGCATCCACCTGGATCTGAACTTGGGGGATCTCCTCTTTAGGCTGGGGAATCACAGCATCAGCTGATGCCTTAGGGAAAAGATACGCCCTCATCTTCTCACTTGGAAGATAAGGGCCAGAGGTGTTCTTTTGGAAGCCCCTTACCCAGGTACGAAGCTTCTCCCTTGCTATATCCCTTGATTCCGCCGTCCTAGGGGAATCAAAGGCCTCAGTAATCAGGTTAGTGCACACAGTACATACCTGAGGGTCCCAATACCGGAGATCATCCTTGGATGCTGCGTGTCTCCTACAGAACTCATGTCCGCAGAGGTTCTTGCTGCGGACGTTGTAGAAAACACTTCCGCACTTCGGAGGGTCCTTCTTTAAAGAGAAGAAATTTCCATGAGTATCAAGTGAACTATGTATCACTAGATATGCATAGTATAGCATAACAATTCAGAAAGGAAAGACACACACTTGTGTTTCCCTCACAACCCATTGCTGCAGCCTTCCAGATTATAAAATCGAATGGTTAATCTCTTCTAGAGTAACCAATGCAAAGTTTCCAGAGGAAACAGGTGGAGCTCACACCTAAGCAATGATTTTAAAATCCTGGATAATAGACAGGAAAGAACTCACTTTCCTATCTCTAGGGCAACAGCAGAGGGCTGTGCAAGAAAACACAAAAGTGTTAGAACACACAGTGCTGTACCAAAACCCATACTCTAGTTTTCTTCTTACAGTATCTGTTATACTGAAGAATACTGGTACAGTATAGGAGGTTATGTGCCGGCCGGCACACACCATAACTAGCTTTAAAGTATACTACTTAACAGCTATAAGGCGGCAGAACGCTGGTTCAAATGCATGTGCTTGCCGGCAGTAACTGCCGACCGGCAACAGCCAATGTCGGCCGGCAACAGCCAATGTCGGCCGGCAATGACTGCCGGCCGGCAACTACACAAGGTAGTACCCGGCTGCCGGCCACACTCTTGGCGACCGGCAGACAAGGGCTGACATTAGCCGGCCGGCAAAGGTACAGGACTGATGCCATCCGGCAGCAAAAGAACCAGAGGACTACAGCCGCCCGGCTGCCGGCCTCAGAGGCCGGCAGCCGGGTCGGGTACAGCACTAGAAGAAAAACAGAATGGATGCCGGGATAAGAGAGTACACTACCTCCAAGCCCGGCAATCCAAAAGAGTGCATATAAGGAAGGGGAGAATCTAATTCAGGCTTCCTGACCAATGCCGTCTGACTCTGCCGGCAGGCATGGATGAGGGACCAAGGGAGGTCCGGGCAGCACTCAAAACAGAAGACCCTTGCTGCCGGCCGGCAAGGGATTGAGTCAATTCCACATCCTAACCTATTCTAGGTCCAGATGTAGAATGACGTACAGTACTGTAATGGCTAGGCCATTATGGAGATAGAGGGGGAAGGGACAAAAGAGGGTCCTACCAACCTTGCTTTAGTGATGGATCACCCGCAGCCAAGAAACTCATCTTAGCCTAAGGGAGATCCAAGGGGGGAGGCCAGCAATACTTGCCTGCTCCCAGAGCACCAAAGCAAGGAAGGAGTTGCTACTCCCAGTGAAAGAAACTTATCCTCCCCCGAGAACAGCAACAAGGACTAGTCTGGTAGATCACAAAAGAAGGAATCATCTCGTACAGAAACCTTCGGTAGTGACCTAAGGAGGCTAAGCCTCCTATGTTTGTGTCAGGCCTGCGAGGGAGACTCTACCCCAAGCCAGACAAACATAGACTTCAGACTAAAAACTCTGTTGTTCTGTCCCTCTTTGAACCAGACTTACTGGAACAGGAAGGTACAGTAACACCCCAGTATAGTTTTATCGAAAATTAATTCAGATAAACCACTTAGGGATAAGCCCAAGGCTCAAACAGAGGGAAAGGGATTGCATACCTTCTCCGAAGAAAAGAAAGCAACCGGGGAGTATGAGAAAGTATACTAAGGCTCCATAAGCAACTTAGCCTAGGCACCAAGAGAATCTATTACCTAAATCACCGAAACTCACTCGTATACTATCTTGGAAATATTCCACATAATCTTAAATGTATAAAACATAGCCTAAAGCTTCAATAAAATTTTAATACACTCGGAAAAACCAAAATCATGCATGAAGTACTAGGACCAAACGACTAGGCTACATGGCCTAGCGTAGGCCAGAATTGGCGAATACTTCGCCCAAATAATACTAAAGCACGAAAGGAAATCCTATGTAACGCTAAATAGCTAAAATTTATTAAAGCAAAACAACCGGGAATATCGCTCTGACTAACTAAACTTATATCTAGCGAACGACAGCGTCCATGACGCCTCCAGTAGGCTACGGCTCTTGTAACAAAGATTAAACCTTATTAATCACTTAAAAAATTACCAATAGCCTACATTTATACATAAAAGACATGGTACTTAACTTATCAGAGGCCGACGAAGTTGGAGAAGCCATGAAAAGTAGAATAAATCCAAGATTTGCGAGAAACACAGGAAAAAACACCGAGTTGTTAAGCTACGCAAAAAGGAATACAGATGGCGCCAGGATTGGCGCCAGGCACACTTACGAAACGGGAGATAGGGAGCCTTGGGAGCGGCTCCCCCTTTTTCTTTCCCGAATTCGTTTCTTGCCAATTGCCCCCTGCCATACGTAATCTCTGTTCGGGGTGCAGATTGCCATGTGGCGTGTCAAGAATACGTCCTCTGATATGTCGCGATATCCCTTTCACGAGGGATATTCGCTCCAGGAGTTAGAATTCTAGTA
Source organism: Palaemon carinicauda (assembly GCF_036898095.1). Taxonomy (NCBI): domain Eukaryota; kingdom Metazoa; phylum Arthropoda; class Malacostraca; order Decapoda; family Palaemonidae; genus Palaemon; species Palaemon carinicauda. The sequence continues at coordinate 92,881,749 of NC_090734.1, forward strand.
CCTTAAGGTAAATTCTCTGGGAATATCGCCGTAGTTGTAATATACCCTAGGAAGCTACCCTATAGGAACTTCCATCAGGACGACATGGCTTGAGCCCAAAAATATTATATATATATATTTTTGGGCTCAAGCCATGGCGTCCTGATGGAAGGTTCCTTTTTGGTAGCTTCCTTGGGTATAAAACTACTAAGATATTCCCAGAGAATTTAACCACAGGTTATCACAGAATTCTAACTTCTGGAGCGAGTATCCCAAAGGTTTCCCTTTAAGACATCGTATATCAACAGGGGACGCATGTCTGAACGCGCCACATAGCTATCTTCACCCCGAACAGAGTTAATGCTTCGGTGTGTAAGGGTTGAGAATAGCTGGGAGCCGCTCCACAGCCAATCTCACTCGTGGCTACTACTGATACTCGAGACGTAAACAAACGGGCGCCATTGCTCAAATGACGTCACGCCCGTCTTCATCCTTTGTTTAGTAGCTGCCCTACTTAGACGGATTTTCCCTGTGCTTCATTTATCGATTTGCATCTACGTTATGTCGCAACCTTCAGCCTCACCATCTTCTGGAAAGTTGAGTACAAGGTTCCAGTATTGTTTAGTTAAGCTCTGGCCGTAAAGTAAATATTACTTTCCGAGATAATTGCTGTTTTGTGGCAGAGCTGTGCCTCTACCGGACCCGCCATTTTATGGCGTCGTTGTTGTTATGCATGCCTTATTTAGTTAGCCACAACAACGCTTCCGGCCTTATTTACTAATCGAATACATTAGTTTATTTAGTCTTCATAGCTAGGAACTTTTATATCGTGTTTCGACGCTTTTTATCGGTCATCGATTGACCTCATACCAGTCGGCTACTATAGCCCCCAGGCCAGAGCGCCTGTACATAAGTGTTCATGCATGATTTTATTAGTGATCCTAGGCTAAGTTATGAAGATAGTGGCATTATTTTACAATACTTTCGACCGTGATGCAATGTTTTTTTCGCCTTCAGGGACCATATAGGGGATAGGTTAGTTAGTGTGTCTTTCTAACCTAACCTACTTGTAGGACCCCTATATGCTTCCTTCATCCCCTGCCTTGGCATTCCCTCTAATTAGCCTTGATTCCCTTTCTGAGTAAAGGGATCAAGTGTCTAATGGAGTATTTATCGCCTCTCAGTCCTCCCTATGGGAATGAACCCCCCTTAGGGTTGCGTCCGAGAGTGAGGTTAGGCTAGCCCTACCTCTATGGCTAGGATTAGTCTATGACTATCCTGCGATAGCGATATGTCTTCTACCTTTCCTAGTTCAGGACTATTAGCCCTGATCTAGGTTAGGTTAGGAAGGTTTCTCTGTTCCCTGCTGAAACTGTACCCATGCACCGTTTCAGCCGGTCTGCCTTATCTTAGGTTAGGGAGTGTCCTCCCTTTCCCTAGTGGCCGCTCTGGTACAGAAACCCTTCCTTGGAAGACTTCTCTCTACTCCCCTCCCCACCTATCTCTTGTATAGCCTAGCCTATGCTTAGGTTAGTCTATACCCATCTGTCCCCTGTCCTACAACTCCTCCTTAGGGTGGAGTAGTAGGGCTACCCGAGCTTCCCTGTGCAGTCCGCTCTGGTACATATACCCTTCATAGTGTCCTATGGGGTTAGTCTCTAGATGTGTTCTGCATATGGGGGGCTCCCCTCTTTGGGTGTCCCCTAGCCCTCCCTTGGGCTACCTAGCTCCCGGTCCTCAGTGACCCCTGCTCCTGGATGATAGAGCCTGTCTCTATCATGGGTACACCCTCTCAGGGGGGGGATGTCCGGAGTCCATGACTGAACTTCCTGCATCCCTCCCCCCCCCCCCCCCTGTCTCTCTCACTATCCGGGTGCTGGTCTCTTGCCGCCTCCACTGTCGGCGATACCCGCCTCCTACCTTGGTGACTCTCCCTACCCTTGCCGACAGCCCCCTGTGTGCCGGGGGACTGCCGACTGCCGCCGGCTCCTACCGGCGGCTCTCCTCCCTCCTAGCTTGTCGTCCGCTCGCCGGTCGGCCGCCGGAGTGCCGGCATCTATTGCCGGCAACCCGGTTCCGCTATAACATTGTCCCAGTCACCAAACCGGCATCCTCCGACTGCCGGAGCCGCCGCTCCCCTGCCGGCGTGCCGCCGTTGTACCGGCGGCCGCCACCCTGGTATACCCCTGACTTAAATATTGTCTGTCTTAATGCCAGAAACTCTGTCGGAGCGACCTCCGGCATGCTGGCGGCTTGCCGGAAACCTCCGGAGGCGTCAAGAATACTTGCACCCCCTTCTTCTAGCTATCATATGATACTGATAGCCTTATACCGCAAACAGATGGGCTGTTTCCACTATTAAGATCAATACCTTGGTACTGTTCTGTTAGGGATCATGCTGTCTCTTTGCATTCTTCTAAATTCCAGCATGCTGCGTGCATCTTAGCACGGCTGGTTGCCGGAAGCAGTTACCTTAAAAGGAGGCCCTCTAGCCCCTAGTTTGGGACCGAATGATCTCGGTCCCAATCTTACCCTTGGTTTTTCCACGGAATTCCATTGCCCTATGGAACTCTAAGGAATACTATCCGGTGCCTTCGGTCTCTCGGATTATCCAAGGACAAAGCTTACGGTAACCAGCCGGGCGAGATGCATGGAGTATGTTCTCCTTTACTATTTCAATCTCTATGCATCACACCCTTCATTAAGTTAAAATTAATAATTAATATTAACTTAGTTTAAGAGCCATTCTTATGACTCCCCCATAGTCATTTTCTCTTTCTTCCACAGGAGGAGCAGATGAAGTGTGACTTCGCCTTCTGCGCTGTGAAACGCCCGCAGTTTTACGGGCATACGGCTTGCAGGACTCACGCCCCTTGTGCCGACAAGAAAGGGGATCTGAAGTTTTGGAATCCACTGAACTGTACGGTCTGCCAGGCTCACCTAGTTGAAGCCTTCCATAACCCTCCCTCAGCGGAGGTTAGAGACATTTCTCGTGAAAAGCTACACAAGTGGGTGCGTGGCTTCCAGAAAAATGCCACCGGACCTTACCTGGCCACCGAAGAATTGAGGTCACTCCTGTTCTCTAAGGCCTCCCCTGATTCAGTGGTACCCAAAGACGTGATTCCCATTGTCCAACTTACAGTGGAACCTGATGTTGTCATGGCTCAGTCCATGCATGAGTGCCGCCTGGATTCCGAAGATGACGAACAGATGTCGGATGTCTCGGAAGACACGGAGAAGACGCTTATGGCTCAAGGAGCCGAAGATGACGAAGACAAGGTGGAATACGCCGAGTCGGAGCAAGAGGTCGCTCCTCCTTCCATCCCCGCTCCTACTTCTACACCGACGGAAGTGTCTATTCCGTCAACCTCCTCGACCCCGGATCCCTCTTCTTCTACTCAAGAAATGATCCGACTGATTAGAGCCGTCATGGACGACAGGTTGAAGGAGAATCAGGAGTTCATCAGGTCCATGATGGGATCCAGAGAACCGAAGAGGATTTCGGTTAAGGATCTCCCCGCTTGCTCACATGCCAACCCGTGGAGGTAGGCTGAGCATATGGTTATCGCGACCGGCAGGATCTTCGTCAGCGATAAGATCGGCACGGTCCCCTTGGAAGACGTGGAGTTCTTCCCAAACTTTGAGGCCTACCCGGACTGTTACGTCCGTCTGCGTTCTGAACCTGCCTCGAAGGAAGAGACCGAACCGAAGGAAGAGATAGTGTTCGATCTCGCAAAGGCCCAGGCTATGCTAGCCACCACATTCAAGAGTAGGGGCTTTACCTGCTCTAAGCTTCTGGCCCTGAGCAAGAAGCACGCTACTTATGTCGCACCTGAAAGTGCGATTCTTCCATTCCTGGAAAAGGCCTTAGCTGCGTGCCTTAAAGCTGCGGAAGAGGGGAAAGCCTGCCTGCACTGGAGGAGTGCAGACCCTTCTCCATAGTAACTCCCCCTGACGCTCGACACTGGAAGGATGTCCAGCATACTTTCGTCGTGGGAAAGCTAGATCCTGACGTCGCCGGACGTCAGTTTAATGAAGACCTCCCTAAGCTCAACGATCACCTCCTTCGTCGGGAACAAGATACGAAGGAGAGGCTCGCAGCATCCTTATCTCATCAAGTCCAACTTGAAATTATGGCCTGTGACACCAGAGTACCAGACCACTACATGGTACTCTCCAAATCCCACCTGATGACCGTGATGAAGGACTTGTACCACTTCATAAAGGCTCGGAGAGCCTGTCGTGAATTCGTGTTTGCAGGTGCCACCGTGAAACACGAACCCCGGAGGCTGATTTCCTCCAACATCTGGGGTAAACACCTCTTTACTTCTGACCTCGTGAAGGAAATCACCGACAGAGCCGCCACGGAGAATAGGAACCTTCTCCACAAGTGGGGCATGTCCAGGAAAAGGAAAACCTCTCAGGACGACGGACCTCAACCTAAGAGGAAATCCCAAAAACAGAAACCCCAGCAACGTCAACAAAGACGTCAGTTTCCGGGACCCGCTACCTCCCAAGTGGTTGCCCAACCACAACAGACCTTTCAATTGGTCCCCCAACCGGTGTTGTCACAGTCACCGGTCTTCACCCCTGCTTTCGAGCAACAGTCAACTACCTTTCGTCCCAAAGGTAGAGGCTCATACAGAGGTGCAAGCAAAGACGCTTCTCGCCGTCCCTCCAGAGGCAGAGGAGGAAAGGGAGCTAGCGGCCGAGGCAGCAAGCCCTCGGGACACCAGAAGCAATGAAGTGCTTCCGGTGGGAGGAAGACTCCGCCAATTCCAGGATCGTTGGACCTTCGATCCCTGGGCACACAGCATCGTCAAGAAGGGTCTAGGCTGGAGTTGGACTCAACCACCCCCAATCTTCCAGCAATTCTTCCAACAATCAACCCCTCTTCTGGAAGAATATGTCCTAGATCTCTTGAACAAGAAGGTGATAAGGAAGGTAAAGTCCACCAGGTTCCAAGGGAGACTGTTTTGTGTCCCCAAGAAAGACTCAGACAAACTCAGAGTCATTCTGGACTTATCCCCCCTCAACAAGTTCATAGCGAACGACAAGTTCAAGATGCTGACTCTTCAACAGATAAGGACCCTTCTGCCTCGAGGTTCCTACACGGTCTCCATAGACCTGGCGGATGCCTACTGGCACGTTCCAATGAACCATCACGCTTCCTCCTACCTAGGATTTCGACTCCAAAGGAAAAGCTACGCCTTCCGGGCCATGCCCTTCGGCCTCAACGTGGCCCCTCGGATCTTCACAAAACTGGCGGATGCCATAGTACAACAGCTCCGCCTACGAAACGTCCAGGTGATGGCCTACCTCGACGACTGGCTAGTCTGGGCTCCATCGCCCGAAGATTGTGTAAAATCTTGCAACAAAGTCACCCCGTACCTAGAACACCTGGGATTCAAGATCAACGAGAAAAAATCTCGCCTCTCTCCAGCTCAAAAGTTCCAGTGGTTGGGAATCCACTGGAACCTTCAGTCACACCGCCTTTCCATCCCCCAGAAGAAAAGGAAGGAAATAGCAGGGTCTGTCAAGCGACTGCTGAAATCCAAACGCATTTCAAGACGCCAGCAGGAACGAGTTCTAGGCTCTCTACAGTTCGCCTCAGTGACAAACCCAGTGCTTCGTGCACAGCTAAAGGATGCCGCGGGAGTCTGGAGACGTTCGGCATCCATCGCTCGAAGAGACCTCAAGAGACGGCTTCCAAACAGACTGCGACTTCTCCTAAAGCCGTGGTCAGAAGCAAAGGCCCTGAAAAGGTCCATTCCTCTCCAACACCCTCCTCCATCACTCAACATCCACACGGACGCTTCGCTGGAGGGTTGGGGAGGTCACTCCCACCAAAAACAGGCTCAAGGCACCTGGTCTCCCCTGTTCAAGACGTTCCACATAAACATCTTGGAGGCCATGGCGGTCCTTCTAACCCTAAAGAAGTTATCCCCGCCGCCCTCGATCCACATCCGTCTAACCCTAGACAACTCGGTGGTAGTTCGTTGTCTCAATCGCCAAGGCTCAAGATCGCCCCAGATAAATCAGGTGCTTCTCCCAATCTTCCGTCTGGCAGAGAAGAAGAAGTGGCACCTGTCTGCAGTTCACCTACAAGGATTCCGCAACGTGACAGCGGATGCTCTATCTCGGACAAACCCGATAGAGTCGGAATGGTCTCTAGACGCAAGATCGTTCTCCTTCATCTCTCACCAAGTCCCAGAACTTCAGATAGATCTCTTTGCAACGAGCGACAACAATCAACTTCCTCGGTATGTGACCCCGTACGAGGACCCCAAAGCAGAAGCAGTGGATGCCATGTCACTGGATTGGAACAGATGGTCCAAGATCTACCTGTTCCCCCCCACCAACCTTCTGTTGAAAGTCCTCTCCAAACTGAGAACCTTCAAAGGGACAGCGGCCCTAGTGGCTCCCAAGTGGCCTCGGAGCAACTGGTACCCCCTGGTCCTGGAGCTGCAGCCCAAGCTGATCCCTCTCCCGGGCCCAGTTCTCTCTCAACAAGTACAGAAGTCGACTGTCTTCGCTTCATCATCGAAAATCAAGGACCTTCATCTCAGGATTTTCTCTCCCTAGCCGCAAAGAAGAGGTTTGGGATCTCGAAGAAAAGTCTGGACTTCCTAGAGGAATACAAGACCGAATAAACAAGACGGCAATATGAATCATCCTGGAGGAAATGGGTCTCCTTCGTCAAGACAAAAAATCCTAAAGAAATCACGATTGATTTCTGCATGTCCTTCTTTATTCACCTTCATGGACAGGGATTAGCAGCCAATACGATATCAACCTGCAAATCGGCCTTGACCAGACCAATTCTATATGCTTTCCAAATTGATCTGTCCAGCGACATCTTCAACAAACTACCGAAAGCATGTGCTCGCCTACGCCCAGCACCCCCACCGAAACCGATCTCCTGGTCACTAGACAAGGTGCTCCATTTCGCCTCCAACTTGGACAATGATTCATGCCCTCTCAAGGATCTGACTCAGAAAGTTATATTTCTCTTTGCTCTCGCTTCAGGAGCTCGAGTCAGCGAAATAGTGGCATTATCAAGAGAGGATGGACACATCATGTTTACCGATACAGGAGAAGTTACCCTCTCCCCTGATCCGACGTTTCTCGCCAAAAATGAATTACCCACCAAAAGATGGGGCCCTTGGAGAATATGCCCCCTGAAGGAGGATGCCTCTCTATGTCCAGTAGAGAGCCTCAAGGTCTATCTTCGCAGAACTTCAAACTTTGGTGGAGGCCAACTCTTCAAAGGAGAAACATCGGGCAGCGACCTGTCACTGAAACAATTAAGAGCGAAAATCACCTACTTCATTCGCAGAGCGGATCCTAACAGTACACCCGCTGGTCATGATCCTAGAAAAGTGGCATCATCTCTGAATTTCTTTCAGAGTATGGACTTTGAAAGCCTTAAAAACTTCACGGGTTGGAAGTCCTCGCGAGTTTTCTTTAAACATTATGCGAAACAAGTGCACGAAGTCAAACATTTTGTGGTAGCCGCAGGTAGTG
>NC_090734.1:92896754-92901754 GCF_036898095.1 Palaemon carinicauda
AGCACATCTAGACAGCATCAGTGTAAGATTTCGGAGCACATGGGGAGATCGGTAAGAACCAAAATACCGTTAAGTAAAAAACCAATTTCCGCTATTTATGACCATGCATTTAAATCTGGTCATGCCATTTCTATTGAAAATTTCAAAATTACGGACAGACATAGTAACGCCAGCCAGCTGAGAATCTTGGAGTCTTTATATATTTTTAAGACAAAACCCAGCTTGAATGAGGGCTTACCTGTTCAGTTACCGGTGACCCATTGATCCGTTTGGTCTGTGGGTTGCTGGTCTGGATGGGTGGTCATCATCTCCTGTGGGTGACTAGTTATATTAGTTATTAAGTCTTTTATATAGTTGTGTGTAATAAGTCTTTTTTTAATGTTTTATGTTCCTTGATTGGTTGATTTTAGAACTAGTTGATAAATTCATGAAAGTGTATCTTCCTAACTATGTACTTAGGATGATTTTATTAATTTTATTAATTTTACCTATGATAATGGCAGATAGGCTGAAGATGACATAAGTTATGTCGAAAGCTCCCGAATAAAGATGATGATAGCAGCATTGACTATTTTATTCCTACTTATATATATATATATATATATATATATATATATATATATATATATATATATATATATATATATATATATATATATATATATATATATATATATATATATATATATATATATATATATATATATATACGTTTGTGTGTGTATGTATGTTTGTATGTATGTATGTATTTAACGAAAAATATGATCTACCAACATCAATGAATCGTAATTTGAAAGTATGATTTGAATCAGAACTGTAAATGTTTCTCTATTTTTTGTGACACTTTCAGAATACAACATTATAAATAAATGAAGAAAAAATCACTAAAGGTCAATGTGGGAAATTATTACCATTATATTCAACTTTGTTTAATAATCCTGAGCTCTCTCTCTCTCTCTCTCTCTCTCTCTCTCTCTCTCTCTCTCTCTCTCTCTCTCTCTCTCAGGACTATAAGGAATCCGGAACTTTGTTTCTTATCTTGCTGTGAAAAGTAAACGTCCATATTCATGTAAAAAAAACAAAAGAGAGAGAGAGAGAGAGAGAGAGAGAGAGAGAGAGGAGAGAGAGAGAGAGAGAGAGAGAGAGAGAGAGAGAGAGAGAGAGAGAGTTTTCTCTTTGTAAGCAACCAATTCCCTCATTTTAACCAGCTTTGCTATAATTTATAAATTTTGAGAATATATCTTTCCCTTTCCAAAGACAATATTATTCATATCCCAAAATGGAATCCACAGAATGAAAAACCTTTAGGAAGACGTTCAGCTAACGATGTTCCCTAAACAAAAGGACCTTTTTCTTATCCTCCCTGAGTCCTCTGTTCAGTGAGGCTCATCTAGTCGCCTTCATTGAATGGATGGATTCAATTTGGGCTCCACTGAAAATAAACCCTGAGGGAAAAGTCTTCTCGTTTCTAATGGTATCGCCTGCCCGCACCATAGAAGGAAGCGTGGGTGGGAGTTGTATTGGCCGAGCGAAAAGTAATGGGAAAGAGCGAAGAAATGTGAGAAAGAGGAATCTTTATGAGGTGGGACAATTCTCTGCAGTTTTCCTTTTTGAAATATGGTGGGTTATCAGTTATTAATGATGTAGTGGCATATATCGTTTTATGAATTATTTTTTTTCGTGGAATGCTTGTTTGCATTTGCTTTGCATGGAACAAAGTAAAAAAGGAAGAACTAAAAGTTGGAATAAAAGGGGATAAAAAAATATATGGAAGTATTCGTATAGTTATTAAGAATCTTTTGGCGTTTTATTTATTTCAAAAAAAAAAAAAAATATATATATATATATAATATGATTGCTGTCAAAATTAATTGCAAAGCGGAATATTTTAACTTTATTCATTAGAAATATAGTAGTCCTCAATTTTTCATATTGTTTCTCTCTTATTTGACTTTACAATGAACATTTAGCCAAGAAAGAGATGTTCTTAAGCATTATAATTTCATTCTGTTAAAAAATAAATTTTTAGCGTTCTCTCTATAAATATCTTCGTGTTTTCATTTGTCCTCTTTTAGATATTATTTTTCAATCATTATTTTTCATTTGCTAAAACTAGAAACATTTTACGCTTGTACTTTTTTCTATCATTAGAAAACGATTATTTTATTGTTTATTATAAAATGATTACGATACTTCAAGGGTCTAATGAAGGATTGCATATAAACCTTTTAATCTTAAATTGAAAATGATGAGGAAAGGAGAATAGTTGAGTTAGGTTTTCCTATGTATAGATTTTGCTTTTGATTTGTTATATGCAGATCTACATGAATAATTCAACGATCAAAGAAATTTATAGACAAGGTGAATATTGTTGATATAACTAGTGAGAGAGAGAGAGAGAGAGAGAGAGAGAGAGAGAGAGAGAGAGAGAGAGAGAGAGAGAGAGAGATTTCATCATGCAATAATCGGCAGTCTGTTTATGGCCGCTATTAACTTGTGTAACATGTTATTTCTGTTTTACGTTCCATACCTAGATTCAGTGTGCTAGGTTTTATCCTTTAAAACCAGTAGTCATAAGACGCTGCACCTATTTAGCTACTAATTGTGCAATAATGATATCAAGAGATTAATGAAATATAATTCAAATAACTTTTGTAAATCACTTCCATTAATCATCATTACTAAGATTTTACTATTAATATTGTAGGTGACAATTAATCATAGAGACACTAACATAAGAAGTTAATCACGTTTGAATTTATTTCACAAAACGTTTGTTGAATGAATGATATTTAACAAAACTTCAATAAAAACTCAAAAAGTATACAATGAATCATCCATTAATCGCAAAACTCTCGCCCCGTCTTTTCAAATATGTTATAAAATTCTACGTCTTGTTTGTGTCAGAGAAAGAAGCCAAGAAAAAGAAAAGAGGTGTTATAGTAGTTTCCTGACAAAAAGAGACTGGAATTGTGCAAACGTGTTGAAGGAGAGGAATTGTGTAACCCAAGGAATATTCATTGGTAGATTCGTATAAGTGAAGACCGGAAAATCAGAAATGGAATTTCCATAAGTCAGGGTTCCCTTCCATTTAATTTCGGATTTAAATCTGGTTGCTTGGGATTTTTATTTTGTTTTGTTTTGTGGTTTATTGGAATATAAAACTTTTTCTGGTTTTCTGAGAATGCCCATCTTTTAGGTTGGTTTGTTTGGTGGTTATGAAAAACAAACTTGTGTGTCTATATGTAGATGAGTGGGTGGGTATGTATTTCAGGTATGTTTTAATTTCTAGCCATTATACTCTTTGTAAGAAGGTTTCTTAATGTAATGCAAACTGATTACTTCGTATGTTCTATGTTTGTATAAATTTACACGGCATCAATTCCTTATAAGATTAATTTCTTCACCAGGTTGAAGTTAAAAAAACTTGAAACTTCTTCATTAAATACAATATATAATTGTTATAACATCCTTGGAAATTCAAAAAGTATTATCCAATTTCATTTACACTTGGTAGAAATATTTTTCTGTCTTTTGTTATAAGAAGTGTAATTGTCCTTTTGGTTTTAAAAGTCTGATTTCTTTATCAACCTTTGATAATCTGTATACATGTGACAGGTAATCTAAAAAAAACAAGGTTAAATCGAAACATAACAATCTTACAAGGATTTATAGGTAATAGGAACGGGGTAGATGGCTAAATTTTCGTTGAGGAATCATGAAAATATTTTTTCCAGATCTGGTATTTGTGGGTGTTTTTGCCTAAGGATTGTAGGGGGGAAGAGTGGAATGAAAAGATATGAAAAGGATAAGGAAATGATTGGACGCTGTAAACAATATTTTGCACTTTTTATTTTGAAGAAAACAAGACAATATGTTAATCTTCTTCTTTGTCTACATCTTTTCCCACTCCTATGTGGGGTGGATGTTTCTGGTCAGCTTTCTCCATCTACCGCTGTCCTACACCTCATCACCGGTTAATGCCTTTGATCGAAGGTCATCCTTGGTGCAGGCCACCCACCTTCTCTTTGGTATCCCTCTTCTTCTCGTTCCCTGTACCTCCATTTCCATCATTCTCCTCCCAATATACTGTTCATCTCTTCCCATGACATGGCCATACCACCTCATTCTACTTTCTTCATTCTGATTATACTCACTGACCATAGTTGTTTTGGCATTTTTTTTTTTTTTTTTTTTTTTTTTTTTTTATGGCCGGATGCCTTTCCTGCCACCAACCCTCCCTCTTTACCCGGGCTTGAGACCAGCACTAAGTTACTACAGTTATTGTACATGTATATGTAAATGTTATTAATAAGCCTTAAAACAAAATGCCCAAAATATGTCCTTATTTTCTATCGAAGGAAAAGGACCGCAAATGAATATCAATCATTACCTTTATATTTGAAGTAAACCTTTGTAATAACCACCTGCAAATATATATATAAATGAAAGGAATATAAAAGAGAACTATATTCTTCAATCGAGTTTCTAAATATCGATGAGAATTATAGAAACATACCTTCTCAACCAGAAATGTTCTTTTGGAAAACAGAAACAAATCGACCATCTTAGGTGCGAAGATTCGTCGCAACTTCTGCCGAACAAAAGGAAGAAGATCCCATTTTGCTAATTAGTCGAGAATTGTCGTCGTCTGTGGGTTTTCCCTGTAATGATCAAAGTTAGGTCGTAAAGGTTGAGATGAAGAGCATTCACATCTCACTTAAGCCTACTTAACAGGAAATTAGATTTTATTTGGTAAAAAATAAGGGAAACTTTTGTCTGCGCATAAGCTTATTTTTTTACGAAGAAGAAAAAAAAATCTTATTTTTTTTGACAATCATTCACTGTCAAGATTTATAAAAAAGAAAAAATTTATATTTGAGAGAGAACTCTTATTTTCCCAAATAGTTTTCATTTTAAATTCACTATTTTTATTTGAGATTTTTTTTAAAGGCCTATTAATATATTGGAGTTGATATAACTGCCTTTATTATATTTTG
>NC_090734.1:92906754-92919254 GCF_036898095.1 Palaemon carinicauda
GAAATACTTGTGTCACCTGAAAAAAGAAATGTGAATTCACTTTTAAAGGAAATATTGTAATACTTCATTTTTCCACATTTCTGTCGTTACAGTTTATAAACACTTGCATAGTTATACGCATGCCACATGTGTAAGTCTTTTATGCTTCTTTCAACTTTATACTTAGAACAGTTCATAGTGTCACTACCAAGACACTTCACTCAACATGTCACTCCATAGGAAGAGACCATGTACACCCTTCACTAAAATTCCCAATTAGTGCACTGTTCTTTGCAGTATTCAAGCAGCAGGTTTTAGCACACTACCTGCTACCACCACAAAATGCCCAATCTCTTGCACTTGCTTCGCTTAGTGTTTGAACAAAACCCTGGATGACTTCCATCCAGTATAGGAGATGAAGCAATCTTTCTAGTATCATGACCTGTGGGTGTGTTGTCTGGATCCGCTCTGCGAAGGAAGTAGGTGATCTTCACCCTTAATTGTTTCAAAGTCAATGTTGAACCTGAGGTTTCTCCTCTAAAAAGCTGTTCTCCCATAAGTCTGAAGTTCTACGAAGATAGACCTTTAGGCATTCCACTGGACATAGAGATGCATCTCCCTTCAGAGGGCAGATTCTCCAGGGACTCCACCTTTTGGTGGGCAGCTCATTCTTAGCGAGAAACGTTGGGTCAGGAAAGAGATTCAGTTCTCCGCGCTCTGTGAACTGAATGTGGCCCTCATCCCTCGAAAGGGCCACTATTTCGCTAACTCTGGCTCCTGAGGCTAGTGCAAATAAGAATATAACTTTTTGGGTCAGATCCTTCAGAGAGCAGTCTTCATTGTTCAGGGTTGAGGCGAAATGAAGAACCTTATTCAAGGACCAAGAACTGGGCCTTGGAGGTGTTACGGGCTGAAGCCGAGCGCAGGCCTTAGCAATCTTATTGAAGATTTCATTGTAGAAGTCCACCTGGAAGGCATATAGCAAGGGTCTAGTCAAGGCAGATTTACACGTACAGATCGTGTTGGCTGCTAAACCTCGTTCATGGAGATGAATAAAGATTGATAAACAGAAATCTGTCAAGATTTCTTTTGGTTTCTTTACCTTGATGAAGGCAACCCATTTCTTCCAGGAAGACTGGTATTGTCTTCTAGTAGATTTCGACTTATATTCTTCTAAAAAGTTGATACTGTCCTTAAAAATCCCGAACCTTTTCTTGACTGCTAAGGCGAGAAAATCATGAGATGAAGGTTCCAGGTTTTCTGTGATGAAGCGGAGACAGTTGACTTCTGCACTTGCTGAGTCAAAACTGAAAGGACCTCAGTTTGTTGAGGACCTTAAGCAGGAGGTTGGTTGGAGGGAACAGGTAAATCCTGGTCCATCTGTTCCAGTCTATGGAGATCACATCTACTGCTTCCGTTAGAGGATCCTCGTATGGGGCTACATACCGGGGTAGCATCTTTTTGTCGCTCGTTGCGAAGAGGTCTATCTGCAGTGTTGGGACTTTGCGTAAGATAAAGGAGAACGATCTTGCGTCTAGGGACCATTCCTACTCTATCGGGGTGAGCCTGGAAACAGCGTCCGCTGTCACATTGTGGAACCCTTCAAGGTAAACTGCTGATAAGTGCCATCTCTTCTTTTCCGCCAAGCAGAAGATGGCCAACATCACTTGATTGATTTGGGACGATCTCGAACCTTGTCGATTTAGACATCTCATTATCACTTCCCTGTCCAGGACCAGACGGATGTGGATCAAGCAGCGAAGCTTCAGTTTCTTCAACCATAGAAAAACTGCCATGGTTTCCAAAATGATGATGTGGAACGTCTTGAAGAGGGAGGACCAGGTTCCTTGGACTTTCCGTTGGTGAGAGTGGCCTCCCCATCCATCCTTTGAGGCATCCGTGTGAATGGTGACCAAGGGTGGAGGTGGCTGCAAGGGTACCTTCATCTTTAGGTACTTGGCCTCCGACCATGGCTTGAGAAGTGATCGCAGACGAGTTGGTATCGGTCTTGTTAGATCTTTTTGAGCGTTTAATGCATATCTTCTCCAGACTCCAGATGCATCTTTTAATTGTGCTCTCAGCACTGGGTCTGCCACTGAGGCAAACTGGAGAGAACCCAGAACCCTTGATATCCTGTCGGATCGTAGAAGTCTCTTGACAGATCCCGCTAACTCTTTCCTCTTCTTTGATGGAATGGAGAGGCAGTGTGACTGTAAGTTCCAGTGAACGTCCAGCCATTGGAACTTTTGAGCTGGAGATAGTCAAGACTTTTCCAGGTTGATCTTGAATCCTAGATGTTCCAGGAACTGGATCACTTCCTTGGAGGCTTACGTGCATTCTGCTTCCGATACTACCCACACCAGCCAGTCCTCCTGGTAGGCAATCACCTGAATTCCCTTTAGGCGTAGTTGACGAATGACTGCATTTGTAAGCTTTGTGAATGCCCTCGGGGCTATGTTTAGTGCGAAGGGCATGGCTCTGAAGACGTAGGGTCTCTTTTGCAGCTTGAATCCTAGGTAGGAGGAAACTTGTCGATTGATTGGGACATGCTAATACGCGTCCGCCATGTCAATGGAGACTGTGTATGCCTGCTTGAGCAGTAGGTTCCTTATGTGTTGGAGAGTAAGTATCCTGAACTTGTGATTCACTATGAACTTGTTGAGTGGTGAAAAATCCACAATGACTCTGATTTTTTTTTAGTCCTTCTTTGGAACACAAAACAGCCTTCCATGGAATTTGACGGACTTTGCCCTCCTTATGACTCTCTTGTCTAAGAGATCTTGGACATATTCTTCCAGAATGGGGGTTGGTTGTTGGAAGAATTCAGGGAAAGTTAGTGGAGTTGTGTTCCAACTCCAACACAGTCCGTTCTTGATCAGGCTGTTGTCCCAGGGATCTAAGATCCAACGATCCCGGAAAAAGAAATGTTTCCTTCCTACCGGAAGCATCTCACTTAGAGTGCTGCTTGGAGGACTTGACTCCTTGTTGCCCCTGCCTCTAGAGGGGCATCTAGAGGAGCCTAAAAAGGAACCTCGTGGATTGCCTTTCAAAGGCTGGGGTGAAAACAGGCGACTGTGTCGCTAGTTGCTGGGGTACCAGTTGGAACGTGGGGGGTGGTTGTGCCTCCGTCTGGGACACCGTGGCCATGGGAAGTTGCTGTTGTTGTCGAGGTGGGCGAGAGGGCGCTCTTGGTCTTTTAGTCTTCCTTTTGGGTTGGGGACTCTCATCTGGTGAAGACTCTCTCTTTGCCGACAAACCCCATTTTTGGAGAAGATTCTTATTCTCCATGGCAGCTTTGTCGATAGCCTCTTAGACCACTTAACTTGGGAAGAGGTCTTTTCCCCAGATGTTGGAAGCTATCAACTTCCTTGGTTCATGCCTCACCGCAGCCGAGGCAAACACGAACTTTCTACCTGCCCGTCTGGCTTTAATAAAGTTGTACAGGTCTTTAGTGACTGTTGCCAGGTGAGCCTTGACAAAGGCCATGCACATATCTGGGGTATGGGGGACGCTGGCCATTGTCTCCAGTCTAGTCTGAAGAGACATTGAGGCAGCAAGTCTTTCCTTTGTTTCCTGCCTGCACAGGTGGAAGTCCGACAACTTAGGAAGGTCTTCTCCAAACTGACATCCAGCAATGTCAGCCTCCAACTTCCCGACTGAGAAGGTGCTATACACATCGTTCCGGTCCGCATCATCTGATGGTAGGGCAAAGGAGAACGGCCTACACTCTTCGAGTGTGGGGCAAGATTTCCTTGCCTCGACTGCCTTTAAGGCTGCCTTGAACACTTTTACCAAAAAGGGGAAGGCACGGGAAGAAGCAGCAATGAAAGATAGGTGCTTCTTACTGAGAGCCGGTACTATGGAACTAGTGAGGGCCCTCTCTTTCAAAGTACTAGTGAACAAAACGTGGGCTTTAGGGAAGTCAAGTATTATGACCTCTTTCGGCTCTGTCTCCGTTTCGAGGGAGGTTCCGTCCTCAGACGAACATAGCAGTCAGGATAGGCCCCTTTACTGGGCCAGAATTCAATGGCTTCCACTGGGACTGTACCCAGCTTGTCGGAGAGGAAGATCTTCCCTCCTGACATGGGCATGTGCTCACCATGCCTCCATGGGTTTACGTCCGAGAAAGGGGGAAGGTCATTAACGTTTAGCTTCTTCGGAGCTACACGGAAGCCACGAGCTGGTGCATCTCAGTCCGAAGCACAGCTTCCTTCTCAGTTGACTCCTTCTTAATATCCTGAAACATAGACAGGATAGAGGTTAAGGTTTGGCTAATATTATACAATTGAGGGGCAGAGGAGGTCGACGGGACGGGCTCAGCCACCGGAGCCGATGAAACCGAAATAATTTCGGTTCTTTCGTTGTCGTCCTTGGGAGGTAACACAGACTCCAGCTCCTGTTTTTCGGCCATAAGACTACATTCCGTCTCTTCAGAAACAACCGACATGTTGTCTTCTAGCTGGATGTCCTTCATGGTATCCGAGACATCAGATTCTATTGAAATCTGGACGAGGGGGATCTCCGATTGAGGTTGCGGGATAACTGCTTCCAAGGTTGCCCTAGGGAAAAGACAGGCCCTCATCTTTTTGTTAGGAAGGTATGGGCCAGTGGTATTCTTCTGAAAAACCCTGACCCATTTACGCAGCTTCTCGCTTGCTGCATCCCTTGACTCAGTTGACTTTTGATCATCACAAGCCTCAGTAACTAGATTTGAGCATACGTTACATACCTGGTTGTCCCAACTCTTCAGAGAACCCTTCATCGCTGCACAGCGCGCGTGCGTCCTGCAAAGTCCATGGCCGCAGAAGTTCTTACTGCGGACCTTACAGAAATGGTTCCCACACTCAGGATGGTCCACCTGTAAAGAAAGGAAAGGCAGATGAGTATTCGGTGAATTATCTCACAAAATTCGTCAAACAATGTTATGTATATTTTTAGCTTAGGATAGGTAAGCTAGAAAGGAATGAGGAAAGACACCTACATGTGTTTCCTGCCGAGCTAATTGCTATGACCTCCCTCAAAATTGAATCTTGGGGTATTTCTAGAGATAGAAATATTAATAGAAAACCTTTATCATCAGGATATATAGATGTGTAACATAACACTGTCTTCTAGAATTCAATATTGGGGATTGAATGTTGTTATCACTGTAAATTAAAGAAAGACCTCACTTTCTTTATATCAAGTGGTCTCACAATAGACTGCCCATGAAGCACCATGTAGGTTAGGTATATGGGCTACCGTATAAACTATACAGTGGTTTTCTTATTGCAGTATGAGCAATATCACAATTTTTACTGACCACTATAGAGCCATATACTGTTGGACATACTGGCATACGCCGGCATGTTAGTTCCTGGGTATTTAAGGAGAAGGTGAACTGCCTTCTGGTGGTAGTGGGAGGCAGACCGCCGGCAGCCGGAGGGTCATCGACATTCGACGGCCCTCGGTCAGCCGGCGGCGAGAGATATGTCGTCAGACAAGCGTTCGACCGGGTGCCAGCAGTCATCATAGCTGCCGGCAGTCGGCCGATGGATCGCCGGGTGCAAGTGGGTCGCTGATCATCAGCAACCCATAACATTCGGCGGCAGTACAATCTGCCGGCGGCCTGCAAACCAGCCGGCTCCGTCGGCCCCATGGATGCCAGCAGCTAGGACCTAGGATACTAGTGGTAAGAGAGAGAGAAAGCATGGATGAGGGGGTTTGTAAAGGCTCAGCCTTACAGCCCTCCATCCGGAATGAGGGTTCATATGGAAGGGGGAAATGTTACATTCAGGCTTCCATCAAACCACAACCCGACCGATCTCTGCCGGCAAGGTTATGGAAGGCAGACCAAGAGAGGACTGGAGAACACTCGATAGGGGTGGGGAATCTCTGCCTGCAACTGGCACAGCCGGCTGCCAACGTAGAACCCGAGCCAATCCCACAACCTACCGAATACTAGGGTCGATTGTAGGATGATGGCCAAAGATATGTGAAGGCTAGGCTTATCACTAAAGGACAGCAATGAGAGGGGTGAGGGTCCTGTAGGTGAGGTAAGAGCCGGCAGGTTCTACCTCACCTAAAAAGACTCTGTTCTAGTACAAGAACTACCCCAAGGAGGCAGGGAATTCGATTCCCTAGCCTAAGATTAGCCTAATACAAAATGAGATGGCAGCACCCTCACTGGTGTCTCAGATGGTAGGAACTGAGTCTAGTGTCGGAGTCCCCCAAGAAATAGAAGAATTCTATTCTTCAGCTTAGGTTCTGCCGGCATAGGACTATCTGCTAGGCCACAGGGAGGAGGCATCATGACACATAATGCCTTCAGGTGAGGTCTAGGGAGGTCTAGCCTCATGCGTCGGTAGCCTAACCCGACTTAGGAAATCAATTAACCAAGCCAGTTGGCAAGACGGAATACTCTGATGATCTGCCTAGATTTACCCAAATGAAATTCAAGGTAAAGCCGACTAGGGTTCAGCTTAGGCTGACTATGAGGGAAAAGAGATTGTCCTTAAATCATCTGGGGAGATTGGTATAGTTTTAAAAGACTAGGAGGTGTCAGTCTCTACTTAATAAGACGATACGTGAGCAATCAGGGACATGTATGAAAGTATACTAAAGCCCCTAGGCTAGTAGCCTAAGCGTGGTGAGAATCGATTACCGAAACTCTCTCGTATACTATCTTGGAAGAGGAACATTTATGCAGTAATATCTTATATGTATAAAATATTGCCTAAAGCTTCAAGAAATTATCACACTAGGAAAACCATATCATGCATGAGAGTAAAGGCTAGGCGCCTAGGCTAGGAAGCCTAGCATAAGTGAGGATCGGTAACTAAATTGCCGATACCACGATACCACGATACCATCGGCATAATATAAAATTTACTAGCTAAAAATGCTAAATAGCTATATTTATTAAAGCAAAATATACCGGTTAAGTCGTTCCGTCTGACTAAATGAGACATACATATCGATTGACAGCGTCCATGACACCTCCGGTTAGCCAACAGCTCTTGTTACGTTAATTACGTCTTGAATCGATAAAAAAACTGGCAAGAGCTTACAATTATACAAATTAAAGATAATACTCAACTTTCCAGAGGCAGATGAAGCTGGAGAAAGCATCATAGCTGATAAAGTAATCCAAAATAGCAATAAAGCACTGAGAAAAAACAGAGTTAGTATCGGGACGTAACGTCATACTGGCGCTCAAAGTAGTAGGAGTAGAAGCGATGCCTTAATAACGGCTCTCCTACAATTCTTGCCACTTTCCCCTCTCAAAGCGTAAACGCTATTAGGGATGTAGATAGCTATGTGGCGTGTCAAGAATACGTCCTCTGATATTATGTGATATCCCTCAAGGTGAAAGCCAGGGGTATTCCCGCCAGGAGTTAGAATTTTGGATACCTTAAGTAAAATTCTCTGGGATATATCACTGTACTTAAATATAACCTAGGAAGCTACTGTGAAGGAACTTCCATCAGGACGATTTGGCCTGAGCCCAAAAAATTATTTGAACTTCTACACGACCATGCCCAATCAATTCCAGTTAAATAACAGACATATAGTAAAACCAAAAAGCAATGAACTACAAGAAAAGTAATAAAAAAAATAAATATATTAAGAATAGTAGTAACATTAAATTCGATATTCCAGATATAAACTTAAGAAAAAACAGAAGGAAGAGAAATGAGATATAACAATATGCCCTACTGTACCTTCAAGCATGAGATCTCTAATCAACGATTGTATTTGTGAATATGAGTGAGTTTGTGTATACATACAAATATATGATCTTAGGCTTATGCCCCGCCGAATCCGTCCCGCGCGTCCAACATGGCTAAGCAGCCTCGTGCGTGTATAAGCATGTCGCTTCTTTTGCGGGTGTGGCCGAACCAGACAACGAGCAACGGTTACAATACGGACAGTTCAGCACTACTAGTCGTTATGGAGGGATCGCGCGAATTTTTGCCCTATGACTCATTGCTGTCAACAAAATTTGAAGAGGAATGTGCTTTTGGTATTCTTACGGTAAAGTGGTGGATTTTACAAAAAAGCATAGAAACAGATATCAAAGGTGCAAATCTAAGAACCAAAACAACATGCATCTTGCTTAACATTGTATTAACACGTGATGGATTTAAAGGCGTTGGTAGTAACCATACAGTAGATGGTCCTGAAGTAGACCTACACTCCATATGTAATGATAGGAGAAATAATCATTACAAAGAGTGTGCCGAAAATATAAGGAATACATTTGCTGATTACTTTTGTAAAGCAACAGGAAAAGTTGCCTGGTAGTATGATTGATAGATCTATGTAATGTTCTCGGAAATGTTTGCTATAATTTCCATATAGTATTCATATTTTCTAATTCATTGTATACCAGTATATTAGAGTTTATGCATATATGGTTAATTATATGGAAAAGTAAAATGTTCTTGCTTATAAATGTATCATTATATTCTAATAAAGGGCAAATTAGATACTTAGTGATATCTTTATTTTCCAGTTCTGAACTAATCTCAATCCACAATTTCTGGATCACACTCCGATCTTTATGATCGCGATATCTGGGATCCAATAATTGCTGACGCTGGTACACCACGGTAATTAATTCTTCCTTCATGTTTACTCAGCTCGGAGACGCACGTCTACTGCGGCTAAAAAAAAAAATGTTTTGTTCCTCACGCGTGCCGTCCGGTACGTCACCCACGTGCATGTACCATGTGGCGCCACTCGTATTTGAATTCTGACAGTTGATTGAAACACACAAAACGCTTAGCCGTGTTGGACGCATGCAACGCGCCGCGACGGATTCGGTGGGGCCTCACCCTTACGTGTTTACTCAGTTAGCCTAAGCCTTAAGAAAAGAATAAAAGGAAAGGTAATTCCTCAGAAGATAGGTGCTACAGTTAACTTGATTACCCAATACCCTTCCTAATATGATGTGGTTACCTGGGTTAAACTCTTCAAAACAACTTTACTTTCCTTTGGCAGCTGCTTTCCCCGTCCTATACAGCAGGGGAACCCCTCTCTCTACATGACCTCCACTGTCGTTTTACCTTTTTCGTTCAGAGAATTTAACGTTTCATATCGCGTATTGTTCATTTACTGTTAAAAGCGTTAATGTCTTCAATCATTTCGATGTCTCGTGGGAGATTATTATGTAGTTTCGAGGCCGCATATTTAAAGGTTCTGGAGCCTAGAGTAGACATATATGTAAGTTTCAACGGTTTACAGCCTTCTGTAACTATTCTGGTGTCGACACGATATGTTGGCGGCGCAATATGTAGCAATTCTCTTAAGTATTTTGGACGACCGGTTCTGATAACTTGGTTGGTTATTGTACATATTTTAAATTCAATTCTCGCTTTTATCTGCAGCCAGTGTAAATCAATGAGTATAGTGCTGATCCTTTCTCTATTTTTATTATGTTTTGTAAATTCTTAACTTCCCCTTTTGAAAATTGTAATAGATAAAGTTGCAGTAGCCAATCCTGGTAACAACCCAGTTCATCAGAAGTTTCTTTACAAAATTTTCGTCAGGGTCCGTTCTTATAATTGCAATATTTCTTAGATGATAACCAGCAGTTTTCATTACATTATTTATTTGGACATTTATAGACAGGTTACAGTCATGAAATGCACCTAGATCTCGAATTTTAGTAGATATCGGCACTGAGTCATTATTCATGTTCATTTGAGTATCACCCAAGTTTCTCACGCTGTTTCTCTTACCCACCACCATGAAATCAGTTTTGTTCTTATTTGATTTTAGCTGTTTAAATGTCTTCCATTCTCTAACACTAGCAAGGTTTCGGTTTAGAGTTTCAGTTGTGTCATCTATATCATTTACGGAGAAGTAAAATTCCGTGTCAACCTCAAATAGTTTGAACTTCACACCATGCCTTGGTAGTATTTTCGATCGACGAACAGTATGGATGCAGAATAAGATTGGGCAAAGTACACTCCCTTTGGGTACCCCTCTGGTAAAGGGTTCATATGCTGAATAGGAGTTTCCAATTTATACACAGTGATTTCTACTAATTAAGTAGTCTTTTAGGTATTCGAAAGCTTGATCTTCAGCGCCGATGGACCGTATATCATTTAGTAGCAGTTCGTTCACAACTGTATCAAAAGCAGCACTGAGATCAAGCAATATTAAAATACCACATTTATTTCCATCCATCATTTCTAGCATATTATTTACATCAGAGCAGATGGCTGTCTCCGAAGAATATCGTTTTCTGTAAGCGGACTGGTAGTCAGGCAAAGCTTCTATTACTTCTAAGTGACTGACTAGGTGTTCAAGAATTAGATATTCAAGGACTTTTGAAACAAAGGATATATTCGAAATAGGTCTGTATGAGCTCTATTCCTGGTAGTCCAGTGCATTTTCCAGAACTGATGTGACTATAGCCATTTTCTCAGATTTAGGAAATTTACATTCATCAATGCTTGCATTTGCTATTCTCTTTATCATTTCGGCTAGACTAGAAAAGTTTCCCCCTCCAATTACTTCAGATATTGTTAGAGTATCGATCGCGCAGTTTGTTTTATTTGCTCTCTTGATAATCCTGGGGATGTCTTCTTGTGTTGTTGTTAAGTCTTATTATTTTTCATGTGTGCCTAGTGTATCATTAATCTGATGTTGAGTGTACACGAATGACCTGGTAATATTCTCGTATTTTGTTTTTACAGAATACTAGAAATTTATTTGCTAGTTCCTGGTCTCTGTATCCATCTGGTAGCTTCTTTTCTTTAACGATTCCCATTAACCATTTAGGAGATGATATAACTTATTTATGTCTTTTGTTTCTTCGATGATCTTTCTCTTATAGGATTCACTTCTTTTCCTTCGTAGTCAGTAGTTATATTGACAGGCAGCAGTTTTGTGTTCTACCAAAGTACTTTCAGTTTTTAACTTATTCCTCTTTCATTTTTTACGTCTTTTTCCCTCTTTTTTTCACGAAAGTCTCTTCATCAAACCAACAAGATTGGTCTTTTACAGCTATAGTCTTCTCCATCGGTGGACACATTGTATCATATTCACGTTTAATTACTCTATTATAAGTGGTCATAAGGCAGTTAGCACATTAGCTCCTAACAGACACTGGTCATCATGATCACAGGGAATGTTGATAGCATCATTTATTTTCTTTGTAACTTCTTCAATGAATACAGTAAGAGAAAAAATTGATTTAGGTGTTAAAGTCTATTCTCTTTACTAATGCATGTTTCTGTAGTTAGACTAAACGTAATAAGTTTGTGCACTGAGGATATAGTACATTTATCTTCGACTTTTATATCAGATACAATATTATTCCTGTCATCAACTAAAACTAAGTCCAATGTATGCCTATTTTAAGTAGTTATACTGTCGACATTATTCACAGATCAATTTGATTCTAATAACTCACTAAATGCCAAAGCATCAGGATTTGATGCGTCATCCATCTAAAAATTGAAGTCTCTACAGATAACTAATCCGTTTTTCTCCTTGATAATCATCTAAATGAGAGCACCTAATTCTTCAAAAAAGATACTAGTTTTTGCTCTCGGAGATTTGTAGACTGTTACGAAGGATATTTTTTTTTTCGTAAAGTTTATCTTTATACATTCAAAGCTTGTTACACTAGTTCTTTTGAACATTTCAAGATTTGAGTAACTTTAATGAATAAAGAGTCCAACACCCCCACCAGACCTATCTTCTCTCGGCAAGTGAAAGGTGTGTGTGGGGTGTGTCTTTTCAGTGATGTTTGCCTTGTCCAAGTTATTTGACCATGTTTCAGATGATGCTGATATGTTCAAATATTTTCGTTTATCAATTCCCGAATTTGAATAGTCTTATTACCTACAGATTGTCTATTTGCATAGCCACATTCTATGACATCCTTAGTAATCATGATCAGGATTTTCTGCCAGTCTTTTCAATTCAAAGCTTTTCATTCTCCAGAATTTACTATATGGCCACTTGGTTTGTTTAACTTTATGCAGTTTATACACTTTGACACTTGCGAATTACACTCCTTGATATGATAGAGAAGGGCAAGAGAAAGTTTCTTTATTTGATGTCTGGAACATACGTAATATATAGGGAATGTATGAATGAATAAAAGGATTAAGAAAAATGGAATATTCCTTTAAAATTAATTCTTATTTATGACATTTTTGGTATAAGCTGTTCATGTATTTTTTAAAAGGGTTTTCATAAGATTTGATGATAAGCAAACCTATATGTCTTACTGACAAAGTTTATGGAAGACATGAATAGGGGTAAATGGATATATTTTATTGAAAAAAATGACTTTCTCCCTTCTAACTCTATTTTAAAGATGACTGTCCTCCTTTATTTGGGGAAACATTCATAGGCTATATACTGACTTTGGTGAGAGAGGAAAATATAATTTTCTTTCGAATTACGATAATTTTTCAATCAAAAAGGTAACCCAATTCAAAATGTGAATGACAGCCTTTTAACGTGGTCACCTATTTTGGATACTAACTAGTAATTTTATGTGAAAGTTCTACTAA
>NC_090734.1:92929254-92931754 GCF_036898095.1 Palaemon carinicauda
TGTAGATTATTCACAGATGATATTCTGCTTTTTCAAACATAGGTACAGTGGGACACAGGAGTTCCATGTACACCTCGCTCTAAGGAAGGGCACCCTGTCTCACCATTACTGAGTGGAGAGTTCCTGGTATAGCCCGCTGACCACTGATGTCATTCTGTGCCTACACTTATCTGTTTGGTTACTTACCCTGCAGTAAGAATGTAGCAGTGTGCACATCGTCAGAGCGTTGTGTGACTGGAATTCTTGTGTCCAATGGCACATATGTTTTGTTGTGCTATTTAACTGTACACTAAGTTAAGAATAAATTACCAAGTAAAACAATATATATGGATATTATATCATAAGATAAACTAGTTTTAACCCAACTTTGTATCCGTGGCTACGTAACTATTAGTTTCTAACAGTGAGGTGAGGTGGATGCAAGTAAAGTTTATTCAACAGATATTGAGCTTATATACCAAACGTTGGGAGCAAGCAGGTCACAAAAATTCAAACAATCTAAAACATGCAATGGAAAGCTTAATCAGGTTTTGATATTGTCAGTGTGGAAAGAACGAGAGATAAAAAAGCAATAGCTTTATATTGTATGAGCATATATGAAACCTATGTGGTACATGGCTCCCCTTTAAAAAAAGACATACATGTGAAATAGGGCTCCCTGCTTTAAAGAGGCAAACAGCAGGTGAGTCATCTTGCAAGAGATACAAAGGTTTTAGGTGATTAAAGGATACCCAGTCTTATTTCCCACGAATGTTGATTAAGAAAGCCTTCAATTTGCAATGGATCACTAGGATAGGGCCAGTATATGTAACCCTCAGCAATTGCTTGCTAGTGCCATTGTGCAGATGTGTTGCAGCGTGTAAATCTTCTGGTACGTGCTGCTTCTCTGGGGTTTTATAAGTATGGAGTAAATTTTCCTACAACGAGACATAGGCGCTCGAAACTGTTGGAGTAGGTTGCAGACGGAAAAAACTAAGCATGGACCACCAACTAGTTACCATACACAATTTTAGCCGCCGAGACATCCAGAGCGTCCATAGGAGTGGTCCTTAATCCAAGGAGGCACTAGGAAAGCTGAGTAAACCAGTTGGAGTCATTGCAGCAGGACATCAGAGCTGCTTTGAAGGTTCAATGAGAACGTTCAACCCTTCCATTAGCTGCAGGATTGTAGACAGGTCTGATGTAGGGTTATGCCTAGGAGATTCGCTAATGACGTCCACAATTGAGAGTTGGAAGTGGTACCCCAGTCAGAAGTAATGTGCTGAGGGATACCAATCTCGCAATCCACCTGAGAATAAGGAAGATATACATGAGGCGAACATTGCAGTTTACATGGGATTAGGTTTAAGCCAATGAGTGGAGCAACCAATAACAGTAAACAGGTAATAGTGTCCTTGTGATGTGGGTAGAGGACCTACTACGTCGACATGAATGAGGACAAAAGAACGCTGAGGTTGTGGAAAGGTGCCCACTCCTGAAATCATGTGTTGATGTACATATGAAGTTTAGCATAAAGTATAGGTACAGACCCAATCCTTAGCCTCCTTAGTAATGCCATACTAAATGAACTTCATCTTCAGTAGCCGTGCAGTAGATCGGTGAGAGGGATGTGAGAGGTCAAAGGAGAAAATCAAGCCATTGCCCACCTATTTGAGAGCTGTGCCAATAGCAACGTCGCTGGCATCGTGGGAGAAAAAGATAGACACATGTGGCACAGGAAAAGTGAGAGCAGCAGCAGTTGATAGGGTATTCTTTACGTTGTAGAAGGCCGCTTGCCCTTGAGGTAGGGGTTGAGGGGGGAGGGGCGAGAGTGGTGGCATTGGCTGTTAGGAACAGATTATAATAATTTATCATTCCCAAGAATACTTGTAGTGCTTTGATGGTCAAGGTATTGGGTAAATTCTGAACACCTGAAATCTTCTCAGGAAGGGGCTGGATGCCTTTAGGGGTTATGCGGTGCCATAAGAACGATATTTTCTTGGTGTCAAAGTTACATTTGTTGTACTAGAATACAGGGTTATTCCATTGTAGGCGGTCGAGAACGATGCGTAGGTTATGGAGGTGTTCCTATTTCAAGGAAGAAAATCAAGTATATCCTCCACAAAACATAGCAGGAGGGGAGGTTCCCGAAGATGCTGTCCATGAGGCGATGAAACGTGGTCCCTACATTACAAAGGCCTGGACGGGACTTATTGTATATGTAATTAACAAAGGGAATGGTCTTTGCTATATTGGGGGTGTCGTCTGGCTTCCTGGGCACCTCATAATAACCCTTCAAAATATTGAGAGTGGAAAACACCTTTACTTTATGCAAGCAGGAGGTAATGTTGGCAATGTTCATGCTGGGGTAGTGATCTGGTTCTGTGTATGAGTTAAAATGCTTGTAATCTCCACATAAGCATAGGGAGCCATCCTTCTTCAGGACGACATGTAAGGACAACAACTATAGGCTTTAGGCCTTTTGGCAAATGCCAATTTTTTCCATTTCGTGGAATGTTCG
>NC_090734.1:92936754-92939254 GCF_036898095.1 Palaemon carinicauda
CCTAATTGTTGGGTTCGACTGAAGTACGAACCAAAGTCAATAAAAGGAACGGAACCAAAGGAGGTCTTGATTCTCGACCATGATATGGCACTGACTATCCTTTCAGGTAGTCTAAGAAAGGCGGGTTATTCAGAGTCGAAGGTATTCTCACTGAATAACGGACACCCTTCCTTTCTTGCTCCTACTTCACTCTCATTCCCCTTTATGGGGAAGGCCTTTAATTCTGTTGAAAAAGAGGTAGAGGCTGGTAAGCCATGTCCCACACTCGATGAGTGCAAGCCTTTGTCACCAGCTTTTCCTGGACAGGAAAGGGATTGGAAGGAAGTCCATTTGACATTTTCAGTAGGAAAATTAGACAAGGACGTCGCAAGTCGACAATTCAAGTTATGTCTCCCTAAATTGTCTGATTTGCTCTTGTGTAATGAACAGGAGTCAAAGGAGAGACTTGCGACATCCCTTTCTCTACAAAACTACATAGAGTTGTGTTCAACCTACGAGAGTACCCAAGACATGCTCATGGTCATAGCCAAAATGCATATGGCTATCTTGGTGAAGGACATTTACGCCTTTATGAAGGCTAGGAGAGCATGTAGAGAGTTTGTGTTTGCTGATGCAACAGTAAAACACGAAACAAGGAAGCTAATATCTTCCAACATCTGGGGTAAAGACCTCTTCCCACACGAGGTCACTAAGGAAATAATCAAGAATGCCACCATGAAGAACATAGGTCTTCTCCAAAAATGGGGCATTCCTTCAAAGAGAAAATCTTCTGTGGTTGTGGTTCCCCAACCTAAAAAGAAGATTGGAAATACTGTAAATATCCGGGCTGCTCAAAAACATCCCACTATTCCAGTGACCACGATGCTAGAGGCAGATGGTCAAAAGTCTAAGCCTACTGACTACTTGAAGTATAAAGACGCTTCGGCTAGGAGGAACTTTCCCTCAGGATCGCAGGACCTTCGATCCTTCGGTCCAAAGCCTATTCAAGATGAGCCATTGATGGGAAACAGAAATGTCCCTACCATCATTTCCTTACCTTCTCCTACAGTTCAAAACCCTCCTGGAGGAGTATACCTGAGAGCTATAGAGCATACAGGTAGTAAGAAAACTTTAGCTCATTGAGTTCCAGGGAAGGCTGCTTCATGTTCACGAAAAGGTCTCAAGATATCAATGAGCCAATCTGAACTTTTCGCCACTCAACAAGTTCATAAAAAACAGCAAGTTCTGAATGTTAATCCTTCTGAACATATGGACCTTGTTCCAATTAAGGGTGTTCGTAGTCTTGTCAGACCTGAAAGGTGTCCTTCGGAATCTTCCAGTCAACCACCCCCTTCCTTTTATCTAGAATTCATGTTACAGAGAGTAACATTCATCCTAAGGAAGATACGTGTAGGACTCACAGTCCTAAGTATCTTCAAAGGATTGACGAACTTAGTCACGTCAAATTCAAGCCTAGAAATAGTTCAGGTATTAATATACCTGATCAAGAGGCTGGAGTGGGCAACACACGAAGTGTCCGGCTAATGTGCATTCAAAGAGATGACCTGGTTCCTGGGACATCACGGATTCCAGATAGGCTTCTAGAAGTCTTGACTTTCTCCAGCTCAGGAGTTTCGATGTTTAAAAAACCCTCGAAGCCCTAAGTCACATCAACTCTCCTCTCCTTTGGAAATATAAAAGGAGCTCGTGAGGTCTGTCAAGAGACTCAGGTATTCAGTCAGAATACCAAATCGCCAACAGGAAAAAGCGCTAATCTTTCCCCAGTTCACTATAGTAACAGACCTGGTGCTAAGGGCATACCGGAAAGATGCGTTAAGAGCTTGGAGAAAACACGCATCAAACGCTTGAAGAGATAAAAAAATACTGAGATCGGTCCCTCTTTAATCGCTTCTCTAACAGAAATTAGAGCATGAAAGTCCCAAGACTCTGCTGGTCCTTTCATGGGTGGAGAAGCCCCCTCCACACAGATCAAGCTCCCTACGACTGATCTGGGAGACCGAAGCGATAATAAGACGTCACATTCGAACGTCTCATTCAGTCTTGCTGAAGTTACCCATCCCTCTCTTGAAGGGACGGCACCTACCAGCAGTTAATTTACAACTGATCCACGATGTGACGGTGGATACTCTATTTCGATACAAACCGATAGACTTGGAATGGTCCATGAGCGCAGACATATTCCCTCACAGATGGGAACAAGTCCCGGAACTGCAATTCGACCTCTTCATCACGAGCGTCTTCAAGAAACTACCTTGCTATATAGCCCCATACAAGGATCCTCTAGTGGGGCTGATAGACTAGATGAGGCTGGTCCTAGCTCTGACCCTAGGTATATTTCCGAAGGTTCAGAAATTAATTGCCTTTGTTTTATCACAGAAAACCCAAACCCTTCATTTCATGATTCTCTCGCTCTAGCGGTTAGAAAAAGGTTTGGGATCTCAAAAGGCAATATAGAATTCTTAGAAGAATATAAGGCCAAGTCAACTAGAAGACAATATGA
>NC_090734.1:92951754-92954254 GCF_036898095.1 Palaemon carinicauda
GATGGCAAGGTCTGTCAAGAGACTCCGGTAATCAGTCAGATTTCCAAAACAAGAACAGGGAGGAACCCTGATCTCTCTCCAGTTCGCAATAGAGGCAGGCCCTGTGCTAAGAGCACTGCTGCAAGATGCTCTGGGAGCTTGGAGGAAACAAGCATCAAACGCTTGAAGAGGCCTGAAAAGACCGATAGCGGTCCTTCCTTAATCGCTTCCCTAACAAAGGTCAAAGCCCGAAAATCCCAAGACCATGTTGGTCCAGTCATGAGTAGGGAAACTCTCTCCAAGGAGATCAGATTGTCTACGGCTGATCTGGGACTCCGAAGCGATAACGAGACGTTGCAATCGACGATGCTAAGGAACATCTCATATAGTCTAGGTGTAGTTAGCCATCCCTTACCTAAAGGGATGGCACCTGTCAGCAGTTCACATACAACCGATCCACAATGTGCCAGTGGATGCTCTTCTCAGGCTCAGGCCGATAGAGTTAGAATGGTCCACGGACGCAGACCTAATCTCTCCCAGATGGGAACAAGTCCCCAAACTGTAATATGATTTCTTCATTACGAGCACCGTCAAGGAACTACCTTGATATGTAGCCCATACGAGGATCCTCTAATTTAAATGATAGACATCATGTCTCTGAAATGGAAGGGATAGACTTAGGATTTCCAGTTCATCCTGTCCAATCACCTGCTGAGAGTCCTCAACATGCTGAGATCCTTCCAGGTGGGAGTAGCTCTGTTGGCTCCCAAGTAGCCCAAGAGCAATATATCCTCCTTGAGGAAAGAACAGAGGCTGAGGCTGTCCTTAATTCTGAACCTAGGACAACTCCGGTAGGTTCATAGATTGATTGCCTTCGTTTTATTACGGAGAACCTAAACCCTTCATTGCATGATTTTCTTGCCCTAGCGGTTAAGAAAAGATTTGGAATCTCAAAAGGCAATATAGAATTCTTAGAAGAATACAAGTCTAAGTCCACTAGAAGACAACATGAGTCATCATGGAAAAAGTGGGTTACTTTCGTAAAAGCAAAAGGACCGAGAGAGATTTCAATGAACTTCTGCATGTCCTTCTTTATCCATCTTCATAACCAGGGTTTGGCGGCCAACACGTTAACTACGTGCTAGTCAGCCTTGATTAGATCTCATCTATATGCATTTCAAGTAGACTTGGCTTATGAGATATTTAATAAGATCCCCAAGGCATGAGCGAGGCTTAGGCCTGCTGCACCACCAAAGTCCATCTCTTGGTTTTTGGACAAGGTCCTACATTATGCCTCATCCTTGAACAATGAAGATTGTTTGCTTAAGGATCTAACGCAAAAGGTTATTTTTCTGTTTGCTATAGCCTTAGGGGCTAGAGTTAGTGATTTAGTGGCCCTTTCTAGGGATGAGGGCTACATTCAGTTCTCAGAAACAGGAGAACTGAATCTCTTCCCTGATCCATCATTTCTCGCTAAGAATGAGCTACCCACTAAAAGGTGGGATCCCTGGAGAATATGCCCTGTGAAGGAAGATGTCTCTCTACGTCCAGTAGAGTGTCTAAAGGTCTATCTTCGTAGAACTTCAGACTTCAGGGGAGGACAGCTCTTTAAAGGAGAAACCTGTGGATCAAACTTATCCCTAAAAAAACTGATGGCGAAACTCACCTACTTTATTAGTGGAGTGGATCCTGACAGTACTCCCGCAGGTCATGATCCGAGAAAGATTGCTTCATCGCTGAACTTCTTTCAATATATGGACTTTGAGCGTCTTCGTTCATACACTGGATGGAAATCATCCAGAGTGTTTTACAAACACTATGCGATACATGTACATGAACTAAAACACTATGTAGTGGCGGCAGGTAGTGTATTGAAACCTGCCCCCTAATTACTGTTATAAACAGTCAATGGTTTGGGACTTTGAATGTCCTCGCACATATACTGGGTGAGAATCATCCAGAGTGTTCTACAAACACTATGCTAAGCAAGTCCGTGATCTGAAGCAGTATGTGGTGACGTCGGGTAGAGTACTTAACCCGCCGTCTAATTCTACGATGAACAGCTAATTGACTGGGACTGTCAATTAAAGGGAGAAGGGGTCATCCCTCTTAGGGTGTGATCTCCTTTGATTAAGTGTTACCCTGGTGACACTAGCTCTGTTCAAAATCCCAGGTGTGGAATTATACAGATAGCACTAGTGCCGGTGTACGTAGTACACAGTGCCGATAAAAGTAACCAGTGCAGGAATTATGAAGAGAATTTGTTTTATAAATTGTCTTCAATCTGAGAGTGGTACTTATCATTTCTTGCTTTCCAAGAAAGAAAGATAATCTCTGTACAGGTTACATATATAGTTCCCCTATTATGCTACATTAGTTTTACTTACTAATAAAAGTCTATCAGAATATAATTGTGTCCTAACTCGCCCGACAATTGCATGATTAAAAGTCCAGAGTATGTACTTTTATATATTTGTATGCTCACAAAAAATGGATTTAAGAAACATTGTAAAGTATTTGG
>NC_090734.1:92959254-92961754 GCF_036898095.1 Palaemon carinicauda
CCTGTGCAATTCATGAGTGGTCTTTAAACCTTTATACCAACTGTATGTATTTGTATCTCACATATGTTTGATTGTGCTAAATCATTGTGCATGGAGTTGTTTATAGATTACCCAGTGTAGCGATACTTATGGATCTTATATCATAATACGAACTACTTTTGACCAAACTTTTAGATCTCATAGAAACTCAGTACTCTGACCTCTCAGACCACCGCACCTTTATGTGTGATCACATTCACAATACCAAGTACTAATTATGTTTAAGGATTTAATATCGGTGTTATATATCTTGAACAGATTTTTTTATTGAAACTTTATATTTCAAACTTACAAAATGAATCATGATTTTCAATAAATCTTTATATCTAGATTTGCAAAATGATTTTTTTTATTTTTATTCAATTTTCATTTCTCCTCCGATCGAATAGTTCTCACTCTGCTTGATTTTCACTCAACAATCCCATTAGCATATCAAAACAACCATTTCACCTATTATAGCCCATTTAAAAGGAGAGTTTTATCAGGATATTCCCAGTTTATATCATTCATATTTCACTAAATTCTTCAAAACTCTATACTACTTGAAGAAATCTCTGCAAACTGTCTCTCTTACCTATCTGAGTAACATCGGGCCCTCTTTACCAAAAGTCCATCGACAAAAACAGTTTTTCAATTGCCGAACAAGATATTGCTTTTTCCCAACATACTATAAAGTATGATTGCCTATTTCGCTTCAGGCTGAGTCCACGAATTCTTGTCCGTGTGACTTTGATTGCCTATGACATTTGAAGTCTTTTCTTTGGCCTGATTGAACTACATTAATAGCAAGCTAAAGATTTTAATATGGGCTTCCATAATTTTCCAATGGGGGATATTGGTCTATAGCCATCATAAGTGCAAGTGAATAATGGAGTTATTATTATTGTTATTATTATTATTATAATTATTACAATTATTATTATTATTATTATTATTATTATTATTATTATTATTATTATTATTATTATTATTATTATTATTATTACTATTATTATTATTATTATTATTTTTATTATTATTATTATTATTATTAGCCAAGAGATAACCATGGTTGAAAAAACAGAATGATAAAACCACAAAGAATCTAAAAGGAAAGCACCCCAGCGAAGAGAGGAAATAACAAATAAATTATATACATATATATATGTATATATATATATATATATATATATATATATATATATATATATATATATATATATATATACATATATATATATATATATATATATATATATATATATATATATATATATATATATATATATATATATATATGCATATATAAATATATATACATATATATATGTATGTTTAGATATATATATATATATATATATATATATATATATATATATATATATATATATATATATATATATATATATATATATATATATATATATATATATATATATATATATATGTATTATATATATATATATGTATTTATATATATACATATTATATATATATATGTATATATATATATATATATATATATATATATATATAGAGAGAGAGAGAGAGAGAGAGAGAGAGAGAGAGAGAGAGAGAGAGAGAGAGAGAGAGAGAGAAGGAGAGAATGTTTTTTTCATTATTGAAGGAAGACACAAATGATTTTTGTATCAAATTTTGGTGTTCGCAAGTTGGGTTGATCTTAGGTTAAGGTTTTATTTAAATTGATTTCTTTTTGGAATTAAACATTTTCTTAGGAGTTCTCGTAGCTCACACAAAAGATGTTATTTTACAAGTCAATATAAAGATAATAAGTGATAACCTTCAAAATTATTACTTTTACGAGGCATTTTATAATTTGAAAATTTTATGCAATATTTCTTCGCACTTTGGAGATGAGATTCCAAGCCATTGGCTGAAAACATACTATAAATACGAAATAAACACATTAAGACGATAAAGGAATACCCATAAAACGAAATGCAGTAATTTTGCTAGAAAAGTGTCCTAAAATAATAATTTTGTTCTTATACAACAGGGTTGATATATTCAAAGCACTAATTCAACTTTTCCTATGTTTTTCATGGTGCATTCGTAAAAGACTCACACAGTATTAAATGTTAAAATGTCCCTTATAGCATTTTTGTGGAGTTTTAATTAAAGGTCAGAATGATAACCCCGGAAAAAATGTTCTATTGTGGAGGCTGGGATGTATTGTAGTGTGTTGATTTATGAAAAGTCCCTAATGGCGTCCTAAACCTTTTATGGGGCTTAATAATTGAGGATCATTAATGATGTAACCATTGTCAACACACAAACACACACAAAAAAAAAAAAAAAAAAAAAAAAAAAAATAAACAGATAAAGAGACGGAAGAGGTAAACAGTTGAAGAGACACATGAGAAAATAAGTTTAAATCATTCATTTTACGATTACTCTGTCATCCCAGTGAGAATTGTCAGTTGAATAATATGGTTTTCAGTGAGTAACTATTTCTCATTTT
>NC_090734.1:92969254-92974254 GCF_036898095.1 Palaemon carinicauda
AGCCAGCTCACGGTGAGATCTTCAAGTTTGAAGATGGCAGCTTATTTCCTCACTCCCATTTACCTCCAATAAAAGGTCCCTCGTCACTTCGCTCCACACTCCCAAACAGTCAACATGGAAAGCAAAACAAAACATTCCATGGGTGACGTACCAATCTTAGAGCCTAATACATCAACCACTAGATGGCGATGAAAAGAAAATTAAATTAAAGTGACTTTAGGTGACACTCAGAATATTACTTTACCAATTAAGATAAATTAACCAAAAACCCCGGTAAAGTTGATAGATAAAGTCTCAAGTCAAAGCAACCCCTATTTAGTTTATCAAAACTAGCTACTTACTTTACCCTTCAAAATATAATCTGAACACTAATAATTTTACTACTTTAACTAGTGACATCCTTACAATAACAAAAAAAAAAGAAAAAAAAACAATCTCCTGAAATGTGAAAAATTTCATTATCACAAGAAATCAGCGGGATAAGGCATCTGAAACAACATTCTCTTTTCCAGAGATGTGCTTAATATCCAGACTCCATTCCTGCAACAATAAGCTCCACCTACACAATCTCTGATTGTGACTCTTAAACTTTTTCAAAAAAGTTAAAGGATTATGATCTGTCCAGACTTCAATCGGTGTCCTGCAGCTGGAAAGATAAAACCTCAAAATGTTCAAGAGCGAGAATCAGGCTCAAGGTCTCCTTCTCTATGGTGGAATAATTCTGTTGTGGTTTAGTTAATTTCTTTGAGAAGAAAGCCACTGGATGTTCTACCTGGTCCTCCACCTGCGACAAGACAGCTCCAACACCCACATCACTGGCATCTATTGCCAACTTGAATGGTACATGAAAATTAGGGGCTTTCAAAATTGGATTAGTTAATAAGGTGGATTTTAACTTATCAAACGATTCTTGACATGTGCTCGACCACTGGAATTCCACTCCTTTCTGCAACAAATTAGTTAAAGGATTAGCTTTTTGGGAAAAATTTATTATAAATTTTCTATAGTAGCCTATTATTCCCAGAAACATGCGAATGGCTTTCTTGTTATCCGGCACCTGAAAATTTACAATTGCCTCTACATTTGCAGACTTTGGTAGTACTTTACCCTGACCTACTTCATGTCCCAAGTAAACTACCTTTGCCTTTGCTATGTCACACTTTGCCAAATTAATCACCAACCCTGCTTGCTTGAGCTTAACAAACAGTTTCTCCATCCTCTTTAAGTGTGTAGCCCAATCATGGCTATACACGATGATATCATCTATATAGACCACTACTCCTTCCAGTCTACCCACAATCTTATTCATTAAACGCTGGAATGTAGCCGAGGCGTTTCTCATGCCAAAAGGCATAACATTACAGGCATACAACCCTTCATGAGTTACAAATGCGGATACCTCCTTAGCCCGCTTAGTCAATGGAACTTGCCAATATCCTTTTAACAATTCAAATTTACTAATACACTGAGCATTCCCGATTTCATTAATACAGTCCTCTACTCGAGGAAGAGGAAAGCTGTCAGCCTCAGTGACTGCATTAATTCTCCTGTAATCAAAGCACATCCGGTACTCACCTCCCTCCTTCTTCACCAAGACTACAGTAGAAGACCATGTCTTCAATTGAACTGTGCTCCAACATATACTCTACTTCCTTGTCAATATTCTTTCTTTTTCTTTTTACTGGATTGGTCCTATGGGGGCTTGCTTGATGGGCTTAGCATTTCCCACTTCCACATCGTGACTCAATACATTGGTAAGCCCTGGAGAATCCTGAAATAATTCTTGAAAAGATTCACATAAATTTACCACAGACTCCCTCAGATGCCTTTCTAGGTGTAGCAAATTCCCAGACAAATTACTTGATATTTCCTGATTATTTCTGGGCCATGGCATATCAATGCTGAGACCTACAACATTAGGCTCAACCCTATTGAGTAATAAGATGGGTCCCTTACTCTCACGCTCAACAAAAGGTTTTAACATATATGCATGGCATAGTTGATACTTACGTCGCCTGTCTGGTGTTTCTATCAGGTAGTTAAGACTACTAACTACCTTTGCAACCTTCCATGGACCTGAAACCTTTGCCGTTAAGGGATTTCCTGGAATTGGCAGCAGAGCAAGTACCTTATCCCCAACCTGAAATTCCCTAACTCTGGTCTTTACATCATACTTTTCCTTCATCTTCCCCTGACCAATTACTAGCTTATTCTTAGCAAATTCCCATGCCTTAGTTAACTTACTCCTGGACTCTCTCAAGAACTCTATCAAGCTTACGTTAGGGTGACTCCCCTCCCAACTCTCTCTTATCACATCCAAGGGACCACTTACCTTGTGACCAAAAACTAATTCTAAGGGGGTGAAACCCATTACATCACTTGGTACAGACCTAAAAGCAAAAAGTAAATACGGGAGTACTTTATCCCATCCTCCTGGATTATCCCCACAATATTCTTTTAACATGGATTTCAGCGTCTGATGTAATCGCTCAATCTGTGCCTGGCTTTCTGGATGGTAAGGCGATGACCTGATATGTTGAACCATCAACTCCTGTAAACAATTATCAAAATCTTTGCTTGTAAAATTAGTCCCGCAATCAGATTGAATCGTCTTGGGCAAACCAAACCTGGAAAAGAAGTTTGTTAATGCATTGATGACCTGCTTACTCCTAAAACTCCTCAGGGGCACTGCTTCCGGGTACCTAGACATTCGATCCATTATAGTTAGTATATATTGATTACCACTGCTGGTTTTAGGCAATAGGCCTACAATGTCAATCAAAATTTCCTGAAAAGGTTCCCCCACTGCTGGAATAGGTTTTAAAGGTGCCTTACAGATTTTATGATTGGGTTTACCAACCAGTTGACAAGTTTTGCAAGAATTAACAAACCTTTTTACCTCAGATCTCATCTTTGGTCAATAACAGTGTTCAGCAATTTTCCTAAAAGTCTTTCCAATTCCAAAATGACCTGCGAACATATCCTCGTGTCCCAACCATAAAATCTTGTCCCTATATTTATGGGGCACTACCACCTGTTTCCTTACCTCCCAATCATCAGACGGAACCATAGTTGACCTACTCACCCTCAGTAAAATGCCGTCTTCCCACAGATACTGAGGTCTACTCAAATCAGAGTCTACCTCCACTCCTAATTCTCCAAACTACTCCTTCTGAGCTAACCTAAGTGATTCCCTATCCCATCCTACTGAGCTATCCCACTCAGAGACCAGACTAGGACTTGCAGAAGCACTTAACCCAGAAACCCCTCCCTCTGACCGCTCCTCTAGACTATCCAACCCTAACCCTTCATCCTCTATCCCAGATGAATGCGCTGCCGAGCTAGTCACAACCATTACCTGTTCAATTTCACTAACGGGGTCAGCATACCTGCATTGCACAACCGGGCAATCACATACCGTACCTGCCTCTATATCGGTAGCCAACACAATATCAACCTTGCTTACGGGTAATACATCCACCATTGCCAACTTCATAGGTCCATTAATCCACCTTGAGTCTACCCAAAACTCACCCAGAGGACACGCTACTACCGTATTAAGAAATCCACCTAATACTACATACTCTGGCTCCTCCTCTCTGAAGTCCCAGGGCAATGAGGACCGTAAGATTACCGACTGGGCCGCGCCAGTGTCCCGTAGTATTCTCACCCGCCTTCCATACCCTGACCGGTCTTTAGCGAAAACCTCGCCTTCTGCGATGTACTTACTGAAGCAACTACTTACCTGGGACCTGCTCCCAGCAACCTTACCAATCAAGCCTACCGGCTTTGACTTACCCTGCCCTTTCCAGGCAGTACAATCAGCCTTAACATGGCCCTTTTTCCTGTAAAAAGGGCAAATGATTTCACTTCCACCCCTACTTGGTGATGACTTTGCCTTCTTTGGAGAACTGCCTCCATCCAACTTACCAAACGTTACCGCTGCTTTCTCGCCCTTATTACCTTCATCCCATTTATCGAGTCTCGATGAAAAAAGATTTACTGACTTAGGCGATAAAGTATATTTGTCCGCAGCAACCGCTACTGCTTCTATAGTTTCTAATTTCAAGTCTTCTAAATGTATTTTAAGTTCCATCCCAATGTGATTTTTAAATTCCTCAATTAATATTAGTTCCTTTAAACTTTCAAAATCATTAATACCCTTCGCTTTTAACCATTCTAAAAACGCACTTACTTTCTCTCTAGCAAATTCAACAAATGTCCAGTTATACAGTTTACGCAAGTTACAAAAGCGTTGACGGTACGCCTCCGGTACCAGTTCATAAGCATTCAATATTATCTCTTTGACCTGTTCGTACTCTGCACTCGTCTCTTCACTTAGCGCTGCATAAACCTTCTGTGCCTCACCGATCAATCTGCATTAAACTAAGGTAGTCCACATTGATTCCGGCCAACTCAGTTTTCTCGCTAATTTTTCGAATGCAGAGAAAAATTCTGCAACATTGGATTCATTAAATATTGGTACCAGCTTAATTGCGCTGCCAATATTAAACCTATCTTCCGCTTCTGGTCGCTTCAGCCGAAGTACCTGTAATTCATGTTCCATTCTCCTAATTTCCAATTCTCTTTCCTGATCTAACCTAACCTTCTCCTGTTCACTCTCGTACTCTAATCTAGCCCTCTCCTGTTCTACTCTCATCTGCTCCTGCGCTATTCTAAGCTTTTCCAATTCTTTTTCCTGATCTAACCTAACCTTTCCCGTTCCCTCTCATGAAGCCTCTCTCTTTCCCTATTAGCTACTTCAGTCTTACCCATTTCTAACTGTAACTTCAACTTTTCTATTTCTATCTTTTGCAAAGCTATCTTATCGTTAATTGACTCTGGTTCAGCTAAACTAGGACCTGCTATTCTACCTTGCATAGCCTTCATTACCTGAAGCAACAAACTCCCTTTCTTCACACCTGCGACAATAGGCAACCCAAGATATTCACCAATTATCATTAAATGGCTCTTACTAAGATCAACTATCTTCTCCTCCC